>NW_026294788.1:0-194716 GCF_026119805.1 Tympanuchus pallidicinctus | reverse complement strand
CTGCCATCACAGCTGGGCTGTTGGTGAGAGCTCGGTGCCATGACTTGGTGCTGCAGGCAGGTGCTGGAGCCCCGTGGCTCTGTTCCTATTTAAAAGCAGCTTTAAAAAAGCCCACGGAGTGGGGGGAGGTTGGCTTGTGGTGAGCTGCTGGTGCTTTTAGGGGAGACGGGAGGTTTCTGAAGCGTTCCAAATTGGGATGCCTCAAACACGCTGGTAGCACAAAAACCTCAGTCCTTATCTGCTGCTGAGCAAAGCCTGCCCGAGATACGGGGTTTCAAAGTGCAACGGTTAGGATAAAAAAGCAACAAACCGAAAGCAACTCAGTAACCCCAGCACGGAGCTCAGGCCGTGTCCAGCCCTGTCCCATTCCTCACTGGTCTGGACAGGGAAAAACACCCTGGGCTTTTGCTGATAGATATGCTGTTTTCGTTCTCCTCTCGCTGATGGCAGCGTGGCGGGTGGGGGGTAATTGCAGGCAGCCCCCAGACCTGGGTGGTTGTAACACGAGCGTCGCGGTGCCCCTGGGAACGATGCTGGTTCCTGGGTCAGATTCACCCTGCAACTCAGTCTGTCCATCAGTCCGTCTGTCCGTCCGCCTGCACGGCGCTGGGGCCGCAGCCCCCGGGGCAGGTGCCCTCAATGGTTTCATGCTGTTCACATGACTCAGGCAGCAATTAAAACTGAAAAGGGGGAAATGCAAGAGGGGCCGAGGAGGCAGAGGAAATGGTGATTTCTTGCTCAAAGGCGCCCTTTGAATGCAGCCGGTGCCGCTCGCAGCGCGCAAGGATCCAACGCCGCTTTTGTTCCGGATCGGCCCCCTCTGATGGCTCTGGGGGAGGCAGTTGGTTGTGCAGCCCCAGGGACGTTCATGGCTTCTGTGGTGAGCACAGCGATCCTCTCCCGTGGCCATTTGTGGTGAAGGTCTTAAAGCTGTTCCTTATAGTGCTCGTTTTTTGGGGGGGTAAAAGCCCAAATGGTGTCCGGTGCTCAATGGGGTTGGCTCCATGCTCCCCACTTTGCTGTGGGCACTGGGGCTGTGGTGGAAGGGAGACGAAGAACCCCCCCCCCCCCAGCTGTAGATTTCCATCAGCTACACACAGAACAGCAAACTGCCAAATGCTGCTCCCGATGGGTGTGGGGAGCCTTCCCCATAGCAGAATTGAGATCAGCCCAACCTCTCCTTTCATTGGGGGAGGGAGGGAAGAGGGGGAACCGGGGCAGATTCCCCCCCTGCAGGGGCTATGCCTCTCTTAACAACAGTAGAAGAGTCCATTTACTTTCTTTTAAAATATCGATCGGAGCTTTATTGCGTTAGCGAGCCGAGCGGATGAGCTGCCCCCAGGGAGGCAGAGGGGCCTCTTCCTCGGGGGGTCCCCCCACCTTGTGCCCTCCCACTCATACCCTATGGCGGGGGGGGGGAGGTCAGGCAGATAGAGCTGGGCCCCAACCCCAGGCACTGCTGCACCCGGAGGACAGCGATTGCAGCGCCTGGCGGGCAGATAACGGGGCTGAAGAGGAAATGGGGGGGGTATGGCAAGGAGAGGGGGGTGAGGGGGGAGCAGGAGAAGCGCTGGGAATGCGTGGGGTGGGAGTTGAGTTGCGTGCGGATGAGTCGCTTCCAAAGGCGCTGGGTTTGCTCCTTGTTCGGGTTTTGTTTGCTGTAAAGTGCAAAGCTGCAAATCTAGAGTGTCGGGGGTGGGGGGGAGGCAAGAAATCCTTGCCCCTCTCTATCCCCGTCCTGCTCTTTGCCACCCACTGAAGGGTGTTCCTGGTGAGGGATCCATCATGGTAATCAGCTCAGGGTGCTCCAGGAGCCTTCCCGCAGCCCTAATCCCCCAATCCCAGCTGGGGGTCAGGGACTTCTCCTCGGCTTAGCCACAAAGTGCCTCCTGGCAGCCCTGGCTCAGGTATCTCAGCTGCTGGGTCATTGCTCTGGAGGTGCCACCTTCAACCGGGGCACGCTGCTCCCTGCAAGGCGCTGGGATGCCCGGTTGGTGTGTGCCAGAGGGACCGACCCAATGTTCAAACCAGGGGTGGGAGGAGAGGACGGAGCAGGGCCAGCCCTGCTGCTGATCGTCACGCTTCTGGGCTGGGGGTCCCGAACTGCCGCCTGCACCACGAGCATCACCTCCTCCTTCAGAGCCTCAGGGCTGAATCACAGTGCTGCAGAGGAGGCAGCAGCCTCACGGCTCCGGCACAGCTGAACCAACAGGAATAAGGGCTTATTTAAAAGAGAGGGGGAAAAAAAAAAAAAAAATTGTTGCAGAGAATAGAGCACAAACCCTTTGTCAGCAAAGCAAACAGCCGTGCCGGGAGCAGAGCGGTTGGGCAAGGGTGCAGCGTTGCTCCATCGCCCTATTTCTGGCCGAAACCACAGCAGAAACACCAGGCTGCTGGGGGCGGCCGGACGTGCTGCAATCGTGGGGTGGGGGGCCCTTGGGTGGGGGGCGGCCGCTCCCCGTGTGCTCAGCCCTGATAAGGCACCTGCCTGCATGGCTGCCGTGCCGGGAGCTGTGGGCGCAGCCCCTGACCCCCTCTGTGACCCTCGCTGTAAGTCCCTTAATCTCTCCACGCCTGGGTCTCTTGTCTGTAAAGTGGAGCTGATGATAATCCTGCCTTTGTCGTGGCTGCTCCTGGGCAGGGACTCTGCTCGCTGCGGTGGAGGGAGCCCTGCTGGTACCTGTGCTCTGCAGGATGCTACGGGGAGGGGGGCGAGAGGCTTGGCCTCCCGCCTCGGTTCCCATCTGAGCATCGCCCCCGTCTGCAGCGCAGCGTTGGCCGTGGAAACGTTTCGGTGAGGTTCTGCCGTGCGCCTCAGCAGATTGGCAGCGATGGTTTGCGGGGCTGACACCCGCAGCCGGCTGCTACCAGGGCCATCCACAGCCAATGGGCCTCCCCAGAAGGGCTGGGGGTGGCACAGCCTGACCAGGACCAGCTCCCCCCCCCCATGGGGACAGCTTGCTGTGCAGCGCCCGCCAGGACCGAGAGGCACGAGGCCTCGCATTTCAGGAACAGATTTGCAATTACACAAATCCCCAGCCCTACCGGGGCTGAGAGTGGAAACCCTGGGTGACTCATCTGCTTTGGCTTACAATGATCTCCTTTCTAAGACGATCATTTACATATGGTGGAATTTAAACCCCAGCTTGCCTACAACGGCTAATTCAGCCACGCTCCTGCCCCTTCTCTCCTCTGCCCGTGCAGGTGCTGGAGCTGCACACCCTGCCCATGCACCCTGCCCATGCACCATGCCTGCAGCCCCAACCCAGGCGTGCATGCAGCCAGCGGTGCCCCCCATACAGTCCCAGCTCTGGGGTGGGTTCCCCCATAGAGCCACTCACTCCTGGTGCCGGGGCGTTGCTGCCTTGGACACGCTTTCTCAATACTTACTGACTGCACTGAATTAATATTTGCACAGGGTCAGGTGTGATAGAGAGCATGTGTCAAGGGCATGCACAAACACATACGTGGCGAAGGGCTGCGGGAGCCGCTGGTGGAAGCTGACTTCCAAATGACCTTTCCTGGATGGCAGCTTTTGGCTGGAAAGAGAGGAACTGCCTCAAAACAGCGTGCTGCCGGGGCTGCCCCCCATCATGGGGTGGCTGTGGCAGTCGGGTTGCTCTGGCATGGGGAGGAAAGGGGCTCCTTGGTGACCTCTCAGCAGCCCGCACTGCGCTGTGCCGTTTGCATTCCAGCCATGAACTCTGTGCGCTTTTATTGGAGCCGGAGCCCTGCGAGCTGCCACCAGCCCTCAGTCCAAAATAGTTGTTTGAAATGCAATTGCAGCAGAATTCACTTCCTCCTTTGTAAAAAAAAAAAAGAGGGAAACAAGCAACCACCCAACTGTCCCCACAGTGCTGGAGCTGGATCTGAACCCTGCTGTGGTGAAACCACAGTGGCACCGAGTGGCACCGAGCCCTCAGCCAGCAGACCCTGCATGGCACAGCGTGGTGCTCCAGGCCCGGGGTGGCTCAGACCCTTGGGGAGGGTCACACAGTGCAGGCAGGGACCTGGACGGGCTGTTCCTTCTGCTCTCTTTCCCCTCCCTGCTGCTGAAGCTGACAGAACCGGCTGAGCCGTTCCCATCTCAGGCGGGTGCTGGGCGCCTTTCCGCCGCCGCCAACCCCGGTGACTTCGTGGTGCTTGGCATAGAAGGGGGGGCAGGATCAGCCCCTCTACATGTGGGGCGGGTGGCTGACACGGGGCAGACAATGGGGGGTCAGGGAGGTTAAACGGCGACTAATTCGCTCTTTCAGTGTCTCCCTCTGCGTGGTGGTGACACCCGTATTGTTGGCGCTGACACCGGCCGCGTCCTCCAGCTGGCGGTGGTGGGGATGTGTCCCCGTGCAGCGCCCTGTGGCAGGGACAGCAGTGCAGGGGCAGCACAGGAGGGGCTGGGACCTCCACCCCAGCAGGAGACCAGGCTAGGGAGGGCAGGAGATGCCGGACGTCTGAGTTGGGGACTTTGTGATGGGCTCCCACTCATCCCTGTCCCCTGCCCCGTGTCCTGGGGGGATGGCTTTGGTGCGCCGCTGCAGGAGGGCTTCAGCACGCAGCCATAGCTGGGCTTGGGTTGGGTGCCTCGAGGCACAGCAGAGGGGATGTGGTCATAGCAGTGCTTGGGGATTTTACTGCTGGTGGCATCAGGAGGGGTTTGCAGCCTTTCTGAGAAATCAGGAGCGGATTTTACCCACGTGATGTGGGAGTGACGACATCGCCAAGGGTGCCCCTGGGATCTCTGGGTCCCTCTGGGTCCCTCAGCCCAAGGGAATGGCAGGACAGGCACCTGCGGCGGGGCCCCGTGCCCCCACTCCGGGAGGCGGCCGATCTGTGGAGGGGACAATGCTGGGAACCAGAGGGAACAATAGAGCCAACGGGAAGCGCAGCGCTGACGACCCTGTAAACCTCTCCCTGCAAACGTACCCAGGCTCCCCCTCCGGAAAGGGGCCCTCTCTGGGCTGCCCTGGGGATGGGGAGCACCCGTGCCCCCCCCGCACCCCAAGCACTGAGCTCAGGCAGCAGGAATCCAGCCGGGCCAGTCAGCGCAGCCGCCCTCAGTGCCGCCGGTGAGGCTGCCCCAGCCCTGTGCAGACCCCCACCCATGGAGAGCTCTGCCTTTCTGCTGCTTCCAGGCTCCGTTGGACCCTACTTTTGGGGAGGGGGTTGAGCCCAGACGTGGTGCATCGCCTCAGGATCCCTGGGGAGTCAGGAGCGTTTGCATAGGGCAGGGATGGGGACAGCCCTGTGGTGGGAGGTGACCCCGTCCCTAAGCTGAGCTCTTTATCTGCCCACAGGATCGGGGATGTTCACCCTTCCTGCTGCTCGAGGGATGGGTGGAAAGGAGCCGGCCGTGCTCATCACGCGGTCAGCCGATACGAACCTGATACCTCAGCACAGCTGCTGGGCGGGCAGCAGCCCCTTCCGCAGTCCCCCCGGCAGCTGAACACCCTTGGGGCCGGGAGGGTCACACTGTCGTCCCCCTGGGTATGCCTGTATCATGCCTGTGGACCCCGAGATGTGCAAACTGCACTGCGGGCACCGGGTGCCCCAAAGCAGCAGCACAGCTTTACGGGAAACCATGTTGGAGCAGCGTCATCCGAAACGTTTTATTTCAGGACTCGTCACCAGAACTCTGGTTTTTACTAATGACTTTCTTTTTCTAAAGAATTCCACCTCCCCAACCCCCACCAGCGCTGTGCCCCGAAACCAGGCACCGGTGTGAGCAGCGCAGGGCCGATGGTGTGCAGTGGGACAGGGGCAACACTGGGGGATGGCAAGGGGTGGGTGGGGGTCCTCACATGCAGCCCAGTTAGGAGCTGCAGGGAAAGCCCTCTCCAAGTGTATACTATCCATGTAACACCTCCTGGCAGCTGAGCTGCCCCCTGCTTCGCCCCTCTGCTCTCGGCAGAAGGGAAGGAGAAGGGCAGAGCAAAGCCCTCAGTCACGCCAGCCATGCTGAAACACATCACAGTGTGCTCAGTTCTGCTGCTGCTGCACGGAGCAGGCTGGTGGCCGCTGGGTTTCCCTCTGTTCCCAGAAAGCTCCTGCATCGTGCTTTATTTGTGTTTTTTTCTCCCTAAACAGCAGTCCTGACCGCTTTATTCCCCATAGCGCTCGGCCCATTGCTGGTGGGGATTTCAGGGCACCCTGGGGGGGGGGGGGGAGGTTTCCCTTACCAGCATGCAGCCTGCACGTCACAATGAGCTGGGAAGAGAAAGGAGGAAAGCAGTGAGTGTGGAACCTGCTTGATGGTGGGAAAAAAAGGCCGTGGAAATGATTCCCTGGGGCTTGGAAACTCAGAACCGCAGCGCTGTGGCGTTTGCAGCTCGGGTCCTGGCACTGTGGCAGAGCGAGCCTGGTGAGATCGGCACAGATCCCGCAGGGGCCTCATTACCAGCAGCCTCGTTAACAGCCGCTTCCTGGCTTTAATTGCCATGGGTGCTCACAGTGAGGCCTCCCAATGCGTTCGTTATCTTGGCACAGCCCGGCGCTTCCCCTGCCGCTGCTGCCGCTCTCCGGCATTCCTGGCATTGCCGAGAGGCTGCTTTCCATGAGCCCTTTGGAAGCTAGCAGGTCAGGATTTTCATGTAATCTGGTTTGAAGGGTTGATCTGGCCATCTACACCGTGCCAGCATCCTGCAGGCTGAAGCTCAGCACTCTTCCTGCCCAGGAAACAACAAACAGCCACACGGCACCACGATGCGCCCAGAGCGCGGCGACAATGATGGTGACACCAGGCACCACTCATGGGCTGGAGGAGCTGAGGCGTGGGCACCTTCATCCCCGGTGTCCTGGGGGTGGCTCTGCTCTAAGAGGATATCGTGGGGGCAGCTGTGTGACAGATTAAGCCATTTCCACCTCCCTAATGATGAGATGTAAATCTATAGGCTCAGAGTGGCCCCGGCTCGCAGTGCACCATGCTGGCACTCACTGCACCGTCGCACCTGCTGCTCTCGGTCCGGCCGGTGCACGGTTTCACACGTTGCTGAGATGAGAACGAGTTTCAGTTCCTCCTGGTTTATTTTAGCTCCTATCGCTGTGTGCCGAGAGGAGGGGATGGGTGCGTGTGGTCAGAGGTGTCTGGGGCAAAACGAGATGCCGTCAATGCAAGGAAATCCTGCGAGGGGCCAAGGAATGGACTGGATGGTCGTGGAGCTCTTTTCCTTAATGGCTCTGTGATTCGATGGTTCCACGTCTCTGCCTGTGCTCCATGGTGCCCCCTGGGTCCCCCCAGCGCTGTGCTGGGAGCGCTGAGGCTCAGGGCAGCGTGGCCAGGGCTGCGCACGGACGCTGCTGAGCATCCCGCATGGCTTCACACCAGCATTTGGGTGAGCACAGGCCAGCAGCATCCGCCCCACTGCAGGACTTTGGCACAGGATCGCCAGAGCTCAGCCCTGTCAGCACTTTCCCCGCCGAGAACCCACGGATCAAAGGTGCACGTAACGATCGGCGCACGCGGCCGGGCAGCCCTCCCTGCTCCACTAATCCCCTGCAGCTGAGCAGATGCACGTTTTCCTCAGCTGATGGTTAATTTTCTTTCATCCTCTTAAATGCGGATGTCCAAGGTTTCCTTTGGGATTGAACCCCTAGGCCAGGGGGCACCTGGCCAGGGTGTGGGGGGCTCCCATGCGAGCCACCAGCGCCTCGCTGGAGGTCCTGGGCTGTTCCTGGCAGTGCTCATCTCTTCCCAAAGCCAAACATGGATTTGGTGCATCCCAGTGCAGCCCAGCAGCCTGAGGAGAGACCCCAGGAAACTTTATTTAAGAGCTGCCTTTATAAAAGTTGAATGAGATGATGCTTTAATAAATGGCTAATCAATGGCTAGAGCTCTGCAGGTTAATAGGCTGCATGTGACCCTCATGCTGGGCGCTGCTCTGGGACAGCTGTGCCGTGTGCTGGGTTTGGATGCTGCCCCATGGGCACCAGGCACTCGATGTGGCCCCTTCCCAGCACTTTTGTTCCTTTGCATTTCCTTTTTTCCTCCCCCGCTCCAGCAGAGCCGAGCAGCAGGGCGATGTTTTCCCAGCCTCCCCCTCTGCCTCCCTGGATTTGTGTTTAATCAGCTGGCTCTGCTGAGAAAGCCTTGGCCGCCTCCGTCCCACCTCCTCCGTTCCTTTGTCTGAGATACGGAGGGCGCACGCTGGCAGTGGGGCTCAGTGCTCTGCAGCTTTGGGTCCCCACAGGCTCAGGTTCCCCTCAGTGCTGGGGCATGGATGAGGTGGGGAAGCAGCTGCCGGCAGCACCCAGAGCCCTGCACCACTCCCAAACCTCACACAGCTTCAACCTCCCATCATCTCCACGGGAAAGGCAAAACGAGGGGCAGTGCCGTGCCCTGAGCTCAGCGCAGCGTTCCCAGCGCGCTCAGATGCAGCCACAGGGCACAGCTCTCGTCCTCTTGTCCCTGTTAGCAGGGCGCAGGGGGCACCGGCTCACCCCACGCGTGGATCCATGGGCTCGAGGTGCTCAGCAGCAGCACCGGGGAAGCCCTTCCTCCTCCCTCCGTCTGCGTGCGGCTTTCTGAGCGCTCGAGGAAACGGGGCAGGCTGGCTTGGCGCAGGCCCAGCATCCTTCAGCTGATCGGGAGCAGCCTCTGCCCAACGCCACGCCGGCCGCATCCTGAGCATCGCCCGGTGCTGCCTTAGGGCTCCTGGGGGCTGCAAAAGGGTCAGCGGTAACGATGGCTCCTGACCTCGCCTGGGCTGTTTGCTCAGGGGCTGGTCGAGCTTTTGCAAGGTTTCCAGGGGAACTGCAGGTTTATGGCTTTCCTGTAGTGCCCTTCCCTGTTATCGGCTCAGCCCCATTGATCCCTTTGATCGGCGTCGGCGGAGGAGGAATTCGGCCCCACGGGGACCCTCCTGGGGTGGGGATTTAGGGGGGGGGGTAGGGTAAGGGGGTCATCCTTGTCCCTTCTCGGTGACACCAGGTCCGTGCATGCCAGTATTGGTTACCCAGTTAACCTCATGGTGCGTGCTTGCAGCGTGACACACTCGTATTTATAGCCCCCTCCCCACAGCCTGCAGTTGTTCAAAATTGTCCTTGAGAAAAGCAGGCTGGAGGGTGGAAGGGAGGGGGGGGGAGGAAGGGCTGGAGGTGCAGCATCCACCCCCACACGGCCAGGAGCTGTTGTCCCCCCCCCCAGCCCCATTCCTCTCTCATGGCACAGGGCTGCGGTGCGGCGTCGGAGCGAGGCGTGCGTGCGGAGGGCGTGATTTGCTCTGCAGATCTGCTGCCATAAATCAGGGCAGGAATGTGTCGGGCTGTCAAACAAAGGGTGGGGTCCCAAGACAAAAGCTGGCCCCAGCAGGAACGGGTGCTTCAGGAGCGTCTGTGCACAGATCTTCCTGTCCTGGCTCATAAAAACATTTCCCAGCTGCGGACGCTCAGTGGGCGCGGGGTGCAATGAACCGCACCGGCCCCATCGGTCTCAAGTTTGCTCCAAGCACCATTCCTGGGAAATGCTTTCACAGGAACACAGGCTGCCAGCATGCCAGGGGACAGCCACTCCCAGCACCGCTCTCCTATGGCAGATTTGCTGCTTGTTGAAATGGGAGCAAGCTCTGGAGATGCTGGAAGCAGTAGGGCACGGGGCGGCTCCAGGTTCCTCATCCCAGTGTAACCCCATCCCATGGGTCCCAAGCACTTTCCTCACTGCCATCGTTTTTGGGGCCGGACCCCTGGGTGCTCCCTGAGCACATTGAAGCAGTTGCACACGAGCTCTCACCACGGCATGCACCCCACACACCCTGCAGCCCGGCTCCGGCTCCCTCGGGCACTGCAGGTGTGGAGGAGGGATCACACCAAAGCATTGCTCCACTCTGTGCCAAGAGCGTGCTGGATTGCTAAAAATAACCAGGATCCCTGTTTTGCTGGGAGGATCCCAGGGCTGATTGCAGTCGCTCAGCCTCCGGGCCAAGCTGGGGGCAGCGCCGTGGTTTCGGGGCCGGGACCTGAGCACGACAAACGCCTGCGCTCGCTCTTGTCTTGGCTGTGGCACGGCCTCATGCATGGCTGCCTCGTATCATTTTGCACCTGGCTCCCACCGAGTGGAGTTTTCTGAGAATTGATGCGTCCACTGCAGGGCTGCCCTCCCTTCTGCCACCTGGGAGCTGCCTGCCAGAGCCTTGGCATGGTGACAAGGATGGGTCAAGGCAGGGAAGGCAGCACTGCTCCCTATGGGGCTGTCCTGCTTTGCCCTGGTGCCCACTACCCCCAATGGATCTGCAGCTGCAATGCAGAGCAGAGCATGCCTGCCCTAAGCTGCAGGGATTTTGGGACCCGACAGCTCCATGCAATGGATCCCTGCAATGCCTGGGGGGGGGGACGACTGCTGCGTGGTACCCCATAGAGATCTCTGATTGCCCCATGGGGGCTTTGGGTCAGTGCACTGCTGGGAGCTGGGTCAGGGGGCTGGCGCCCGCTCTCAGTGCCGCTGGGCACAGCTGCCCTCACTGTGCTGCACACTGTGACCACAGACCCCATCTGCTGCTTGTGGGATCGGGGGGGGATCCCTGGGGGTGGGTTTGGGGAGACACGGGGCTGCCTGGTGAGGTGTGTGCAGCGTTGTCCTCTTGTTGCACAGCTGTATGAGTTGGACGGTGACCCCCGGAGGAAGGAGTTCCTGGACGACCTCTTCAGCTTCATGCAGAAGCGAGGTGAGCCCCCTCCCTGCCCACCCCCACCCCGCTCTGTCCATGGGTTTTATTTTCTCTCGTGTCATTGTAACCCAAGGTTAATGCTCCGGCCAGACTGGTAGTTAATTTTTAACCTCGTTGCAAACCGGGGTCAAACCTGCTCTGCTGGAATCCGCGCCATGAGCTCGGCGCTGTGATTCCTGCCCCAGTGCTGGCCCCACGGGGCTGATTTCATCGGCTCCATCCCCTTCAGGGTGGTTTTGCCCTCAGCCTCCCCCTGTGCTGCCCCATCCCCGGGTTACGGTGAGTCCAGAGCAGCCCCAATCCAAAGCCCAGCTCTGTTCTCAACGGGGCACCCACCTCACCGGCAGCGTCTGGAAAATGTTGACCTGTGGTATTCGAAAGGAGAATGTCAAATATCTGTGCATAGGAGCGTACACACGCACAGCTCCGTGCTGCAGGCGAGGTCTGGGTGTAGCTGTGACTCCTGCTTCATCCTCCTGCAGTTTTTGGCCTGATGTAAAGCTGCCTCCTGCTTGGTATCCAGCACACAGCTCTGCCCCGGGGTGGTACGAGGGCAGCAGGTGGGCATGCAGCCCCTGCTGGTTGCACCGGTGCTCAACCATGCTCCAAAACAGCACCCTGCTCCCATCGGGGCAGCTGCAGGGCTGTGTGTGGTGGGCAGTGTCCTGGGAGGGGGCAGGAGGGCTCTGGTGCTGGAATGGAGAGAGGAGCTCAGCGTGGTGCTGTGTGCGGCCACGTCAGCTGCTGCCACCTCCCGGCACCAGGCTGGGGAGAACCAGTGCAGGGACCCACAGCTGGGGCTGCTCAGCACTGCTGGAGCCGGGGTCCAGCACTGGAAACGTTGTTGTGTGAGTGCATGCAGCCTTCTGTCTAAAAAGGCATTTGGGGAAGCGTGTGTGTGTGTGTGCATGGCCCTTCCAGCACCCCCAGGTTCAGCTCTGCCCCACAGGGTGCTCCACGAGCCCCTTCCAGCTCAGGTCTGGGTGATTCCTGTTGACTCTCTGCATCTCCAGCCGTGTTCCCTTCTTGCTGGGACTGGGGGGCCCCAATTGCATGCAGCCTGAGCACAGCACGACCCTCACCCCGTGGCTGCTGTTATAAATATCTGCTGTTGCTGGGTGCAGCTGCCTCTGCTTGCAAACCACGGCCGGCCCCTTTCGAGTTTCTTTTTCCTCCATGGTGCTGAGCAAGATGAAGTGGGGGTGCTCACAGAAGGAAGTAGAGTGGTAGGGGAAGGGAGAGGCAGCAGCAGGACCCCCCTTTTCCTCTGCCTACCTGCACACCCCTGCCCACTCTCTGCCCTCCCCAGGGACCCCCGTGAACCGGATCCCCATCATGGCCAAGCAGGTGCTGGATCTGTACATGCTCTACATGCTGGTGACGGAGAAGGGAGGCCTGGTGGAGGTCATCAACAAGAAGCTGTGGCGAGAGATCACCAAGGGGCTCAACCTGCCCACCTCCATCACCAGCGCGGCCTTCACGCTCCGCACCCAGTGAGCACCAGGGGGGCACGGGGGGGGGAATTTGGGGACACCGGGTGGGGATGGGGCCGTGCTGTGTCTCACTGCATCATTCCACAGGTACATGAAGTACCTGTACCCCTATGAATGTGAGAAGCGGGGCCTGAGCAACCCCAACGAGCTGCAGGCGGCCATTGACAGCAACCGAAGGGAGGGCCGCCGGCAGGGATTTGGCAGCTCGCTCTTCACCTACTCACCTGGTGGCACCCATGGGCTCCTCTCCTCACCCAAGCTGCCGGTGCCAGCCCTGGGGTTGGCCTCAGCCACCAACGGCGGTGCCATCGCTCCCGTCCAGAAGATCAAGAAAGGTAAGAGCTGCTATGTGCTGATGGCACCGCTGGCACTGCTTCCTCCCTGAGCAAGTTGGGTTCCCCTGAGGGCCTGGGGCTTTTGGAGACCACTGCACTGGGTCATAGAGTGATTGGGCTGGGAGGGACCGTGGTGGTCACCCAGCTCTGACCCCTGCATGGGCTGGGTGCTGGGTGCTGTAGGCTTTCTGAGCTGGGGGCACGTACCATCAGCTCGTGTCCAGCTTTTCATCCACCAACACCCCCATGTCCTCTCCGCAGGGCTGCTCTGTGTCCATTTACCCCCCATCTGCATTGGTTTGGGGCTGCAGTCACCCTACCCCACTCCAATAGGCAGCAGCTCCTGGTGGCGGGGTCTGAAGCAGTGTAGGTGGGGGGCTGACCCACTCTCTGCCCCACAGAGGAGGACGCACCCATCCCCATCTCCATGCCCAGCCGGCTGCCGGTGTCGCTGGCCGGACACCCAGTGGTGGCAGCTCAAGCTGCAGCCGTGCAGGTGGCAGCAGCAGCCCAGGCCGTGGCACTGGAGCAGCTGCGGGAGAAGCTGGAATCAGGGGAACCCCCGGAGAAGAAAATGGCACTGGTGACAGACGAGCAGCAGCGGCTGATGCAGCGTGCCCTGCAGCAAAACCTCCTGGCCATGACAGCACAGCTGCCCATGAGCATCCGCATCAACAGCCAGGGCACGCGCTCGCCAGGTGGGTGCCACGGTGTGGGGTTCAGGGTGGGATCGGGGCACGGGGACCTCGGAGGGGTCCATCACCTCCGCTCTCCCCCGCAGAGAACCGCCAGGACACCTCCAGCAGCACAGCCAACAACGGCACCAACAGCATCAGCATGTCGGTTGAGATCAACGGTATCGTCTACACAGGTAGGGCACGGCGCGGTGCTTTTGCCACCGTCCCAGCGTGGCATCACTCCCATTGTCACCTGCAGAGGGATGTGCCGGGTCCCCCCTGCCCAACGCTGCTCTCCCCCCAGGTGTGCTGTTCGCCCAGACGCCCGGCCCTTCCTCCTCCTCCTCCTCGTCCTCCTCCTCCTACAGCAAAGGCAACGGCGGCAGCCGCGGCAGCGGCGGCGACAAAGGCACCAACAGCAGCGCGACGGGGGGCAGTGGGAGCAGCATGGGCAGCGTCCCCCCCGCTGCTCCCCCCGCCGTGCCTGTGCCCCCCCCCAGCTCTACCTCCAACAACGCTTCGCCTTAACGCCCCCCCATCCCTACACACAGCCAAAACCACCCCGAGGTGCCGGGGGCTGCAGGTGGGCCAGGGCAATGCCGGGGGGGGGGGTGGGGTGGGGTGGGGGTTAAGGGGGGGCTCAGCCTCGAGGTTTTCCTTCAGGGTCTACCCGGTGCCGCCCCCCCCCTCCCCCCCCTCAACCTGTTTACCTCACACACATCACACTTTGCACTGTACATTTATTATTATTATTATTATTTTTTAACTCGTGTTACCTCCAGACAGACGTACGGACGCCTGCCAACGCGAGCTTTAATGAAACCTCCTGGCACTCGTTAAAGGAAAAAAAAAAAAAACACGAAACAACAAAGCAAAACAAAACAAAAAGATAAAAAAAAAAAAAAAAAAAAAGTTGGAAATCGGGAGATATTTTATTCATTAGATCCTTTTTCTTCCCCCCTCCCCTCCTCTATTTTGAGAACTACACTTACTCTATGGGATTTTCAGAGGTTGTTGTTTGATTGTTTTTGTTGTAAATAGCTTCTATTTTATTCTCTAAAAAGAAAAGAAGAAGAAGAAAAAAAAAAAAGAATCAAACTTTTAACATGCAAATGATATATATGGACGTTGTCAGGGAAGCAGGAGCTGGGGAACCCATCACCTCCTTTTTCTTCTCCTCCCAGGTGTACCCGAGGCTCTGGGAAGTGCTGTGAGCTCAGGGCTGCAGTGGCACTGGGGACCACGGAGGGCGCAGTGTGTGCTGCACGCCTCCAGCTCCCGGCTTTAGTTCTCAGTGCAGAAAAGCAGTGCTCAGGGATGGGATGGGTGCAGCAGGGGGGTCCTGCAGCAGCCCCCAGGGACAGGCAGTGCTCAGGGGTGCTCTGGCTGCTAACATGTGCCATGCATCCCCGTGTTCCCTCGTCCCCAGCTCTCTCCTACATTGTCAGGTGGTTTTTCTTTCTGTGCTTGATTTCTTTTTCTCCCCTCCCCTGTAAGGCGATACTACTGTGCAGATCCAGTTTGGGCACATTTTCCCCCCTCCCCAGCACCCAGGGCGAGGTGACACCCGATCTGCTATTCACGCTTCCAGCAGCAAACTGGTTCTGTTGGTGATGGGACGGGCGTTTTGTTTGCGTGGTGCCGGGAGGAATCAGGAAAATTGGGTGGTGTCAGCACTGCTGCAGCTCCAGGGACAAAATCTGTTCCCTGCTGCTCCCTGTGCCCTGGGCATCGCTTCTGCCACAGCAGCACCCTCACCCACGCAGTTTAGGGGGGGACCAGGAGGGATCTCAGCATCCCTCCCAGTCCGGAGGCATCGCTTGTGCTCCCCAAACCACTGCTTTAAAGCCAAAAGCTCAGAGGCGGTGCCCTCATACGATGTGGAAGGGTGCAAGGCGCTGCCCGGCTGGGCTCTGTGCATGATGCAATTCTGGGTGACGTTCAGGTCACGTCGGTGCACGATGCCATGGCAGATTTCCCTCCGGATCGGCTTTGTGCACAGCGTGGTTCGGGATGCTGTCGCAGATCTGTGCTGTTCCGAACGGCACCGCGGCAAACGCTGCTCCTGTTTGTGCACGATGCCGTTCCCAAAGCGATCCCCGACACCCCAGCGCTGCCGTTTACCCTGCTTTACCCACGCGGGTTGCAGCGTTCCTTCCCCTCGTGGCCACTTCCCAGCAGTTCCTCTCCTCCCCCCCCCCTTCCCCATCCCCCCATTTCCCCCCCATGCACATCTGCGTGACACACAATCGCGTCCCGATGCCGACCCCCTTCCCTCCCCCCCCCCGCGGTATCTCAATTCCTCAGGTTCTGATGGGAGCACAGGGTTCGCCCCCAACCCTGCATGGACCCCCCCCTACCCCCCCTTCCGGCAGCACGGGTGTCTCCACACCCCCAGCCTTGAGATGGGGACGTGGCAAACTCAGGGGACTGGGGGGGTTTTCCAGCCCCTTTTTGCTGGTGGGGAGGGAGCATCCCCCCCCCCCCCCCAAAGAAAGCTGGCAGTGCCCTTTGGCTGCATGGCACCCTGCAGAGCTGCACTCTGAGGGTCCATCCCAGCCCCCCTCCCGCCCCCCAGGGTTGGGCACTTTTAGAGCTGCAGAGTTTCATGTGTATACAGCCACTGGGATTTGGGGTTCTAATTATCTTCACCCCCCCTCTTTTTTTGGAGAGAGCGCGTGTCGCCTCCTGCTTTATTTCTCTTATGCATATCAATTAAGAAAAAGATTAATTAAAAAAAAAGTTTCTCTGGGGTTTGGAAAGGAAAAGGAAGGGGGAACGGCTGCAGACATTCATCCAGCGGGCACATCTTAACTCAGGTAAAAATGGAAAAAAAAAAAAGAAAAAGAAAACGAAAAAGGAAAGAAAAAGAAAAAGAAAAAACACAAAAGACCAAAAAAAGAAAAAAGACAAAAAAAAAAAAAAAAAAGACAAAGATAAAACCACATTTCTACCTCTGAGAGCAGCGGCTGTGGGCGCTCCGTCCCACGTCCGGCTGAATATTTCAGTTTTGCAAACGTTCAGGTATTGAAACTTTTGATTATTAAAAAAATAAAAATAAAAAAAATAAAAATAATAATAAAAAAAATTAAAAAAAAAAAAGAGAAAATAAAAACACTGAAAGTTTACATTTTATAATAACATTATTATACAGATTGTATTTAAGCTGCAGAATATTTAAGACAATTGTAACCCTGTAAAGTTGATGAAATATTAAAAAAAAAAAAAAAAATGATAATTAAAAAATAAATGGTTGTGTGAAGTTTGTGTCCTCTCCGCGAGGCTGGGGGGGGGGGTCCCAAGGGGTTCACATAGGAAACCGATGGGGTGAACGGTGCCAGCGGTCCCTGTGCCCTATGGTCCCTATAGGACCCCATGAGGCACCCTGCGCTCACCCACCGACACTCTGACCACGCCGCACCCCGCTGAACTTCCGGCCCACCTGGCCCCGCCCAGCCGGCGGTGCCGCTTTTGATTGGGCGCCGCGGCGGAAGGGCGGCGCTCTGTGCGCGAGCCGCGCTCTCTCTGGCCCTGGCGGACCGCGAAGATGGCGGCGCCCATGGAGGTGGCGTTGGTGTCGGACGCCGCCGGGCCGCTTTGTAACTGCTCGGTTTGGGAGCTGCATTCGGGTTCCGCCTTGCCCGGTTATCGCGGTGGGAACACCGGACCGCGCGGGTTGGCGCTGCTGGGAGGCGAACACCTGCTGGGAGCCCAGCTGGGCAAGAGCTACATCAACGTGTGGGAGCTGCAGAGGAAGGTACCGGCGGCGGAGGGCGTGGGGAGAGCGGTGGGGGGGCGACCCGAGGAACCCCTCCGAAGGAGTCTCACCCTGCGCTGAGCCCGCCCGGCTTCCCTCTATCCGTAGACCTCTGCCACCTCTATGGTCAGACGCCCCCTCCTTAGAGCCCCCCCGGCCCCATACTGAGATGTCCCCAGGGCCCTCCTGTCGGCAGGGATCTTCATATGGACTCTGGGTTTCTCTCTAGGCCCCCCCTTCTGCAGAGCTCCCCCAGCTCTGTGGTGGGAGCCCTCCAGAAGGACCTCCATCTCCATTCCTGCTCTGTATTCTCTGTACAGACGTCCCATGGTCAGATCCCCCCGCTCTTCCTTACAGTCCCCCATCCTGATCAGGTTCCTGGGCCCCCCCTGCACCCCACAAAGCCCCCACATAGTGCTGTTTAGCACTGGATTCCCCCCACCTCCCCCCAGTTCTTGGGGAGAGCCTGGAGCTCCCTTTCATGGGAGATCCCCACACATTGCTATAAAACAACTGTTCTCAAAAAGGAATTAATTGTAGGGTTCCCTTCCCCAAATGCAGCATTGTCCCACCTGTCCCTGCATCGAGTGGATACTGCTGGGAGCCCCACACTGTGCCCACCATGGGGCAGCAGCACTGCTGGGCTCTGTGCCCCCACGCTGTGGGGTCCCCACACTGAACCCCATGGGGCCCTGATGGTCTTCTCCAGTCTGGGAGGATTTGTTAGAGGAATTATGGAGAAAACCTCTGCCTCAAAACCCCCATCCTGTTCTCTTTATGTTACTGAAAATGGGAAATCTGCAGGCTCACACCTGGAGTGACAGACCAACCCCTCACTGCTCCCCCATCCCTACAGGACCACCCTGTTATCCTGGGACAGGACAGCAGCACAAACCCTTTGCCCAGCAGCAGCTCTCTCCTTCTGTTTCTTGTCATTCCCTTCTGTTTTGCTGCAGGGAGCAGCAGCAGCCCATGAGTTTGAGTGCACACACAGCCCCTTCCTTGCTGCAGCTCGGAGTTTGTTCCTGCCTGCTTCAGCTCCCCCAAACCAAGAGCTGATATCAGAGCTTTTTATTTGTCCTCCCAGGCTGTGAGCTCAGATCATCATCTTTTCTTTTTCTTTCTTTCTTTTTCAATTCATATTATTTTGGTGTAATTCTAGCTTGTCTTCTGCTGAATCTCCAGGATTCCCTTATCACAGAATTTTATCTTACCTTTGGCGCTTGCTGCCTATGGTTGGAGTTGTGCGGATGCAGATGGGAAGAAGGGGAATTTACCTTTTCACTGTGGGCTTAAACACAAAGCAAAATGCAATCAAGTGGGATTTGTGCAATCTTAGAGACTTCACTTCTCCACTGCCTCTTCTGTGTTGCAGTTTGAGCTGAACCACACTCTGCTTTCTCTTTTCCTCCCCAAATTCCCCTTCATACTAAATGGCTGCTGGTTTTTTTTGTGTTTCCAGGACCAGCTCCAGCAGAAGATCATTTGCCCCGGACCGGTGACCTGCCTAACAGCTTCTCCCAACGGGCTCTACATCCTGGCTGGTGTTGCTGAGAGCATCTACCTGTGGGAGGTGAGGAACACACCCTGCCCATGCAGGGCTCAGTGTGGAGCTGCTGAGCTCACAGCCCCTCGAGGCACAGGAATGGGTCTGCATGACACCCATGCTGAGGGTTTTCCAGCACGGTGCTTCCTCCCTCGCCTTTCTGGGCCTGGGGTCTGACTCCTCACATTTGCCAGAAGGCTTTGCAGTTATTTGTGGTCATCTTTTGGCATCTTGTTGGTGCTTTTCTTTCTGGCTTCAGAACTGTGCACGGATGAAGCGTCAGTTTGAAGGTTCCTATAAATCAGTGAGACCCCCGTGTAGGTTAAAGTGATTTGGATCCGAGGGAAGTGAAAAATCCCAGCAGTCATGGAGAGAAGGAGGTTTGTGTTTAGATCCATAATGGATTAATAAGGGCTGAAAAGAATGGGAATATAGAGGTTTGCATCCTCTGTGGATAGTGACTGCCCTGTGCTGTCAGGTGTGAGTAGATCCATAACAGCTGTGCTGCACAGTGGAGTTGAGGCTTCTCTGGGTCACACACATTACAGATCCACGCTGGGGCTGGCTGCCCAGCAGCTTGTCATAGCAGGGTGGGAGATGAATGTTGCTGGAAGAGGCTGGGTGAGGTTTAGGCCTTTTTGTTTTGGAGCTGCTACAGATGCTTGGTGTTGTGGGCTCGGGTGTTGCTTCCTCAGTGCAGAAACCAAGACTCGGTGTTCATTTAGCATCCCATACTGGCCTGATGTTTGTATGTGACTTGTGAGCTGGATGTCCCTGCAGGTTGATGCACTCTGGTCATCACCCTATTTTCAATTAGTGGTGGTGTTTACGTGGGATTACGCTGTATTCTAAGAGCTTCACCAAGTGAATAAAAGAACACAGCTTGTTCCTTGCCCCAGAGTTAAAGACCAATATGTCTAACCTGTAAACCTCTCAGTCTTGGGGGAATGGTTTTGAGCCTTATTACGTGGGTGGCTCTATCTTAATTCATCAAGGAACGCTGGGGCTGAGACTGCAGCAAGTGGGAGTTGCTTGCTTGTGATGCTCTGAGCTGGTTTCTGCTCTGCTTCATCTGCAAAGCGTGGTCCTTTCTCCTTGCTTCCAGTTAGCCTTGCCTTGGCAGCGTTTCGGAGCAGCTGGCAGCAGTGGGTGATGGCAGAGCAAACAGGCACGCATTGGAGAGGCCTCATGCAAACCATCATAGAGCTGGAAATGGGATCCAAGAGCCCCAGTTACCCACCTTGCTCTGCAGAAATTGTTCACTGTTGATTCACAGTTTGCTTTTATTTTTAGGTATAATTCAGACGATGAGAGGGAGTTGATTCTGTTCTTTTCTATGGTGCTCCCTCGCCACCTCCTTAACTCCCTTCCTATCAGCAGCGTTGCCTTCTAATAAGAAAAGCTCTGAGTTTAGGGAACTCTTTGTCCACGCTGGAGGTCCTCTTGGTCTGAGAGCACTCACCCTGGCTGGAATGCAGCAGCCCTCTGTGGCTTTGTAACCCCTGCAGCCGTCGCGTGCCTTCAAACTGAGCGCTGAGATGCCACGGGAGGTTGGAGGAAGCCATCAGAGCAATGCTAACAATAAACAGGAAATCTTTACTGCGTGCTTGACCAGAGAAACTGCAGTGCTGTCACTGGATTCCAGAGCCACCGTGGGCAAGACCTGCTCAAACTGCTTCTTGCTGTGTTTACTCCTTGCTGAGTGTTCTCCTGCCCTTTCCTCAGGTCTCCAATGGAAACCTCCTGGCCATCCTGAACCGACACTACCAGGACCTCACATGCCTCTGCTTCACTGATGACAGCAGCCACTTTCTCTCGGGGGCAAAGGACTGCCTGGCGCTGGTGTGGAACTTGTACAGGTAACAGTGGCCCCAAGGACATCTTGGTCTGCTTCTTCTGTGAGCAGAGAGCATCTGGGCAAGGAATGCAGCATGAGATCAGCCACCACATCCTGGAGGCAGGATCGGCTCTGCTTAAGCCTCCATCTCTAAGCTGTCCTTAAAGCTTACTAGTGGTGATGAGTCTGTGCCTTCCTTAGGCAAGTTGTTCCAGTGTTACCCTATCGCAGCATATCCCTCTGACTGCCTTTCTCCTTTTAAAGGGGGGGTTGTGCCCTTCCCCAGGCAATGGCAGCTGAGTGCTCTGTCCCCTGGGGTGGGGGATCTCTCTGGTGCCCTCTCTTCTTGTGCTGTGGCTGCTGACAGACTTCTGCCTTCAGCTCGATTCCTACACGCACCAGCTCTTCCTCACAGCCGCTTTACTTTGGCATCCCCAGCACTGCTGACCCTTTTCTGTGTTCTCTCCCCTCCAGTGTTCTACAGGCAGAGCCCTCCCAGATCCCAGACCCTCGCCACGTGTGGTCCCGACACAGCCTCCCCATCACAGACATGTGCTGTGGCTTTGGAGGACCTTTGGCACGAGCTGCCACCGCGTCCCTTGACCAGACAGCAAAGGTAAGGCTTGGATCAGTCTGCACAAAGAAGTGTCCCAGAGGTGTGCACGCCCCAGAGGGTTAAAGCTGAATTTCTGCAGAGCTGTCCGTGCGGGTTGCAGTCGCTCAGTTTTTTGGCTGCCTCTGTGATGAGTCAGAGCTGCCAGCCCTAATGAGTTTTGCCTCTCCAAACACCAGCGGTTTCTCTGCTCCTGCCCTCAGACCAGGGCTCCTCATGCTTTGTCATCTCTATTGTCCCTGGAGGGTGTGGGGATCGTTTCCTCTCATCTCCCTTTGCTGCTGTCCCTTCCATCTGGAAGGACGTGGAACACAGAGCTGGCTCCTTTAGGCACAACCAACTCCAGAGCTGGAGCTGGGAGGGATCCACCCTGGGAGATGAGATGGGTACAGGAAGGTCAGGAAGCTCAAGGCCTCCAGAGACTCATTTGGATTCTGTCTTGGTTAGTGTGGAATTTAGCAAGTAACCCAGGGCAGGCCAGCTTGTGCCTCAGTTTCCCCATCCACAGTGGGATGGGGTGCTGCTCCGTGCTGCCAGCTTCCTGCTGGGCATGTCAGTGCTGGTAAGCAGCAGC
Organism: Tympanuchus pallidicinctus; assembly: GCF_026119805.1. NCBI lineage: Eukaryota > Metazoa > Chordata > Aves > Galliformes > Phasianidae > Tympanuchus > Tympanuchus pallidicinctus. The sequence goes on along the minus strand of NW_026294788.1, from coordinate 173,229 downwards.
GTGTTCTTCCAGTCAAGCAGTGAATGTTTAAGCCCCTAATTCTCCTGCATTGTCTTATTCCAGCTGTGGGAAATCTCATCCGGGGAGCTCCTGCTTTCAGTCCTGTTTGATGTGGGGATCATGGCTGTTACCCTGGACCTCTCAGAGTATCACATGTTCTGCGGTGGCATGGATGGATCCATATTCCAGGTTGACCTCTGTGCCTGGGTGAGTGCTGGGGGCTGCAGGGCTGCTTGGCGCTGCCATTGTGTGGTACTGTGAGCCACTGCCACCTCCTTCCTGTGTGACAGTGTGATCTGTCAGGGAACCCCTGTGTTCCCCTGCACCTCCTCTGCCCTGTCCAGACACACCGATGAATCTGCTGCCTTCAGTCTTGCTGAACTCAATCCCCTCTCACTCTTCCTTCCATCCTCCACTTCTGCAGCCAGTCCAGAGAGACCGGACCTTCCAGACAGAGCGGGAGAATGGGAAGATCTTCAAAGGGCACAGGTGAGATACCAGACATACCTGCCACCTATTTCACTGCCCACCTCACTGGTTTCTGGCAGACCTTGGGTCATGCTGAGTTTAAACATCCCTTCCCCATTCCAGGAACCAGGTGACGTGTCTGTCCGTCTCCACGGATGGCAGCCTGTTGCTTTCTGGCTCACATGATGAAACGGTGCGGCTATGGGACATCCAGAGCAAGCAGTGCCTGAAGACGATGAATCACAAAGGTAGGCATGCCCTTATCTCCACGATCCTTTCCTCCTTGTCTGTTAAAAGCTGCTGCTGTTTTGCTCTGACGCTGCCCTCGGCGATTCAGGCATTTCTATGCTGCTTATTTCACCCTCTCGGGAAGGGCAGAGGCATTAAAGGGATGCCTTAGCTGTCTGGAGTGGGGTTTTGACCTTGCCCACGTCTGTTAACAAGCTCTCTGTGCACTGTCAGAAAGTGAGTCACAGATTTCACCCAGCCGTTGAGGAAGTCCAGGATCTTGTTTTCCAAAGGGAGCAGTTCTCCCAGACACACCTGAGCACTTGAGAAGGAAACAAGAGGGGGAGAACGTGTCTGAAGGAGAAACCTTGGCCCCAGCAGCGGGCACCCATGAGCTCATTAGGTCTGAATAGAATCCGATATCAGCAGGCTGGGATTTCAGGCAAATGGCTCCAATAAACCACACAGACCAAAGCTTGCCAGTGAGGTGCCTCAGAGCAGTGGGTGATTTAGCCCTCGTGTTGCAGGCGGTGAGATCCAGGCTGTGTGCAGACCCATTCCTTCTTTCCTTCTGCTTTTCTGCCAAGGACCTGCTGCAGCAGCCATCCAGCCTTGCCCTGCTAGTAGCAGTAGGAGAGAAAGCAGGCAAAACTTGAGCTGTGTGAGTCATCAGAGGAGAGGTGGCCAAACTTTCACTGCAAGCCGAACATTAAAACCCTCCTCAAGCCTGCAAGGGAGCAAAGTCAGACACAAGGCCCTGCAGCGCCGTGCTGCTGGGTGCTAAGGGTGGAAGGCGAAGGGCTTTTTGCATCCTCTGCAGACTGGCTTCTTCCTACAGGCTGGGAGTGGGCATCCCCAGCAGTGCTGGCACCATTACCACCCCGCTGATGCCTGGATGTTCCATCTGAGCGTGGGAGTAGCGTGGCAGTGGGATGTAATGCAGGAGCTGTACTGTGGGGAGCACAGGAACAGGGGCTCTGTGCTGGGACCCGGCACCCCACCAGTTCTCCTTTGCTTTCCTGCATCAGGAATGTGGGACTCCTCTGTCCCTGAAGCTGCCTCTCTCCTGGAGTTGTCCCAGCAGTGGGCTTCCTGCTCCTGGGCTGTGTTCTCCCCTTTGCCTTCCCCTCTGCCTCTCCAAGCTGCAGCGCAGCCCTCCTGGCAAGGTCTGTTCCATGCTGCTGCTCTGCTGCCCCTCCAGCAAGTTCCCTTTGCGAGGAGAAGCTGACATGGGCTTCTCTGCCTCAGCTGACATGACAGCCACCCCCGGCCTGCTGTGCTCTGGACAATGACGTCCTTCTGCTCACAGGGGCAAAGGAGGCAGCTGCAGGCAAAGGAGAAACCAGTGGCCTCCCCACATGACGGTGCTGGAAATAGATGAGAGGAACTGGACGTGGCTCAGGGCTGGAGAGGAGCGTGGCTGTGCTGGCAGGAAGGATGCAGGGGGCTTCTCCAAGGTTTGCTTGTCCTTGGCTAGGGCAGAGCGCAGGAAGAGAGACGGGCACTGAGGAGCTGTGCTGCTGCTGGTAATGAGCTGTGACTGCTGGGCCAAGGGCTGCTCTCTGCCTCTGCAGAGCATCTGCCACTGTGTGCACAGGTACTGCTGCACAGGGAGCCTGCACACCTCTGAGCCAGTGGGCCGTGGTGGGAGCCCTGCCCCCAGAGCTCACTGGACCTCAGTTCCCTCGTCGTGCCAGCGCTGTTCTTGGTGACACAGGCTGTCTCTGAGGACTGGCTCAAACGAGGCAGTGTGGGTGTGCTCCATCTGAGTCCATCCTGCTGGCACCCGCCTTGGAGCTGGGTTATTTATTCTCCCTCAGTCCCATGCTGGCAGGACATTACTCACTGCCCAGTGCTGAGCCGTCCCTGCTGATTGGGTTGGAGGGGGTGAGCTGGGCTGGCTCTGCTGGAAGGGTCTGTGCCTTAGTGGTGACCAGATCTGGGGGCTCATGAGCTAGTTCTGAGATCTTATCCCTGCGCCTTTCTTGCTCCCTTCTTCCAAATAACCCCCGGTGAGCCAGAGGTGGTAATCTCACTAATGGCTGTTTTCATTACCAGCAGCAAGCTTCTTTTTTAGGGAGGGAGCAGTGGTTTGTTCCAGCAAAGCGTTGGCAAGGAGCAGCTGCAGAGGGCAGCCTGGGACTCCTGGCTGAGCACCTTCTGGACAGTGTGTGGCAGAGCATTGGTTTGTGGGCCAGGACCCAGTGTGCAAGGAGGGCTGAGCTTTGGGGCCATCTCTGCTCTCACTTGGGCTGCTGATCTTTCCACTTCAGAGGTGCTTCCTTAGCACAGACCCAGAGCATCGGGCTGCTCCAGCCCCCAGGCCTGGGCTTCTTCCCTGCTGTGCAGCTTTCTGTGCCTGTGGTGGCAGCCTGCCTTCGCTCAGGTGCATCTGGATCCTTTTAACCTTTCCCTTTGTGCGGTCGAGTTGAGGTGGGGAAGATGGATGGCCAGGATTTATGAGCAGTGCTGGAGCTCCATTCACACACGAGCTGGGGGGGGGGGGGGGAGGGGGGGGGGCTGAGAGCCACAGGGGCCGGAGGTCCTGCAGCCAATGCAGGGATATGGGGAGCAGTGGGAATTTGAGTGTGAGCTCGCAGCGGGGGGCGGAGGGGGCTGCTGACAGAAAGCAGCAGCCTGTGTGGGTAAATGTAGTAATTAAAGCGCTCGTTAGCTCTGCCAAACGAGTGCATGTGATGGATCATTACCAGGAGGCAGCAGCGTGAGCCGCAGGGGCTGACGGATGGCTGATGCTGCAGAGGATGGGTGGATCGTTTTGGGGGGGATACAGTGTGTCCCTGGGGCTGAGAGCTGTGCTGTCCCACTGTGCTGGGGGGTGAACAGGTCCTGGCTCCTGCAGCTGCCATCTACTCCTCCAGCTGTGTTTGTTCTGCCCAAGAAACATGCTGGGGGGGGGATAGAGAAGTGACCCATCCTCACCTCTCTGTCATCCCTCCCCCTGCCCCCCAGGTCCGGTTACGAACGCCTTCATAGTGCTGGCTCCAGCCAACATGCTCAACCCAGATGGGAAACCCAGCGTGCCTCTTCCTAAATTCAGCAAGCACCTCTATGGCACTGAAAGCACTGATGAGCAGGGCAGCGAGGGAGTGACGCTGCGCCTCGGGCTGCACCAGCAGGTACTGGGCAGGAGGAAGGCATTGGGGGGAGGGTTTGCATGGGGGGGATGCAGGATTCTCCCCCAGCTTGATGTCTGCAGCTCCTTGGGGTCTGGTGAGCTCCCCTTGTGCCGCTGGGGAAGGACCTGGTGCCCTTCTTGTTTGTGGAGTAATGCACAGAGGGCAGTGAGGGTTCCTGCAGTGGGTCTGGGGCTGGTAGGATGGTGGCTCGATGGCTCAGAGTGAGGCAAAGGATAGGGCTCACAAGGCCTGAGCTGACTGGAGCATTCCCAGCTCCTGGGAAAGTGTGGGCTCATCCCTGCACAGAACTGTGTCCCATGAGTGCTTCCCTTTCCTCTCTCCTCTCTCTGCCTGTCCTGATGCTGCTCAGCTCCCCCCGGTTCTGTTTCCTAAAGCTGTTGGACTGCCCTGATGGAGCTCAAGTCCTTCTGCCAGGCACTGCCCCTGCTCTCAGCGGCCCCTAGGCTGCTCTTGGCTGCAGGAGAGTCACTCCAGGTCTGAGGCACTGCAGGGCTCTGGCTGCATCCCCTGGAGGCCACCCCTGTGCCAGCTGTGGTGGCATGGAGGAGCTGGAGCTCTGCTGCACTGAGTCCTGCATGCTGAGATCCTCTACTGAGCATCCTCTTTTTTCTCCTTCCCTCCTTCCCTCCTTCCCTCCTTCCCTCCTTCCCTCCATGCCTCCTTCCCTCCATGCCTCCTTCCCTCCATGCCTCCTTCCCTCCATGCCTCCTTCCCTCCATGCCTCCTTCCCTCCTTCCCTCCTTCCCTCCTTCCCTCCTTCCCTCCTTCCCTCCTTCCCTCCTTCCCTCCTTCCCTCCTTCCCTCCTTCCCTCCTTCCCTCCTTCCCTCCTTCCCTCCTTCCCTCCTTCCCTCCTTCCCTCCTTCCCTCCTTCCCTCCTTCCCTCCTTCCCTCCTTCCTTCCTTCCCTCCTTCCCTCCTTCCCTCCTTCTTTCTTTCAAACCAGAGGCTTTTCCCCCACTCCATAAAGTCCATTCTCCAATGCAGTGAAATCCATTCTCCCTCCCTTTGTGCTCCCCTTGCAGTCCTGGCTGGTGCAGTCATTTGTCCTCCCTGCCTGGTGCTGTGATATGGGCTCTCTCTGCTGTATGTCAGTGCTGAGCCCCAGCCTGGCCACCCCCAGGCACAGGGACTGTCCTGTGCCACGAATGCTCACAGGCTCACTGCCATCCCAGTCTGTCTGTCCCTGTCCTGTTTGCCAGCAGCCCCAGAGCTTTTCCCTCCTCTGTCAGCATCTGTCCCTGGGAGAAGTGACAGCACTGTCCCTGCTGATGGATGAGCTCCATGCAGTGCGGTGTCAGCCCAACCAGGAGGGACTGTTTGCCTGCAGCTCAGCAGAGGGGCTGGAGCTGATTTCTGATGTCAGCATGCCAGCAGCATGGTGCTGGGGGGAGCAGCAGTAATATAATAAACCCAGAGCCTTGTGCCGTCCTCCAGGCTTCCTCTGCTGTCAGACCCCTGCATTGGCACCCTCAGGGGACTTTTTTGGGACCCCTCCCCAAGCACAGGCTTTTTCTGTTTTGGAGAGGGATTGCAGCCCTGCTCCCCTGCTACGAAGGATGTTGGCCGTACCCATGGCACTGCTTCCTTTTTGCTTTGCTGAGTGGAGGGGACAGGGGACATCTTCACCTTCCACCACAGTGTGCCCTGTGCTGGGGCTGCTGGGGGAGGGCCCAGGTCCTCTGTATCAATGGTTTCCATCTGGTCCTTGCAGGAGTCTGGGGAGAGCTATCTAGAGAAGGCTGAGAAGATGTACTCTCAGATGTGCTCAACGAGAGAAAAGGTGAGAGCTGCTCTGGGGGGAAAAAGGGATGGAGAGGTACTTTGTCCTCAGACAGATTCTTCCAGGGCTCCTGTGGCAGCAGAGCTGTTCCTCAGGGCGCTGTGCAGAGCTGGGATGGGGGAACAAATCCTGGAATCCTCTGATGGTGTCGGAGGGACCGCAGCTTTTGGAGGGGAGATGAAGAAGGGAGGGGATGGAATGGTTTGGGATGGGCCGCTGTCCTGGTGAGCGCCAACCTCAGCTTGCTAGAGCTGAGCCCCAGGTCCTTGACTTTCTTCTGTCGCATTTTTCTACCACAGAACCTGATGGGAGACCAGGAACATCTGACCATCCAGGTGAGCGAGCTGGAAGAGGAGGTGAGCACCCTCCGGAAAATCAACAAGAACCTCTTTGACTTCTCCGCTCGCATCATCACCAAGCCAGCCAAATGAGGAGGCAGCCCCCAGCCCTCCCCCCGCCCCTCTGCCTCTCTCTGCCCAGCTCCTGGGGAAGAACAGCCAGCCCGTGGGCGCACGCAGACGGGCAAACACGTGTGGCTCGCATCCTCACCAGCGCCTGTCAGGCCACGTAACACACCAAGGAGCGTTTGCCCACTCCCTCTGGCCTCCCTTTGACCACACAGGACTGAGATGGGGCACGGGGGCCGTGGGGCTGCGTGTGGTCCCAGCTGGCTGCCTGCAGGATGGCGCAGGGATGGGGCTGAGCAGTGCAGCTGCAGCGCAGACAACTGCGGGCAGAGCGTCCCCGCCTGCGCTGCCCTTCAGGATGCGGCTCCTGCTCTTCTCCTCTCTCTTCCCCTGGCCTTTTTATTGTTTCTTTTTGTTACACGACCCTGCGGCGCAGACAGAAAATTGGGTTTTTTCACCTCTCTGAATGCCAGTTTGAGATTGGATTTTAGAGACACCTTCTGCCCACCCCTGGCTGGGAGATGCTGCTCACTGGACCCTTTGCATCCCCGACCCCGTTTGGGGCTCGGTTTTGCTCCCATGCAGCGGGGGCTGTGCAGCTCCTGCCCTCTCTTGGGCACCCCCAGCCATCAGTGGGGGCACTGAGCCTGAAGCTGTGGGCCCTGCGCCCCTCGGGGGGCTCTGTGTGTGTCTGGGCAGGGGAAGCATGGTGCTATTTCCGATCTCGTACGTTGACAATTTATATATATTTGGATCCAGCTATTTTGTTTTCCACGGTGTTCTGGGGAAATCAGCCTTTTGTATTGTCACTAGCATGGCAGTGGGGGTGTTGTGGGTTTTCTTTAGGTTTATTTTTTACATAAAAGATTTGTTTTTTATAGTGAAAGGTGCCCGAGGTTTCTCTTGACTCCTCCTCCACCCTCCCAGTCACTTGCCGTTGCATACTCAATGCTGCCAGCAGGGAGGGGAGTTCTCATTCCTTCGGAGCCATTGAGCCATCCTCCCCCCCGAGCTCCCTCCCTGAGCCTCCAGAAGCCCCCAAACATCCACGTGCCCCGGATCTGTGCTCCTGGAGCGCAGGATGCTGTGGCAGAGGGCTCACATTGCAGCAAGGAGCAGCAGTTGGCAGTGGTGAACCTGCTGCCCTCCTCCCACCGCTTTGCCCTGCAGCCCCCGGGGGCTTTTTGGGGCTGGAGCAGGGGCACCGTGTGCGGGATCTCAGGGCACAGCTGTCCCCATTTGCCCCGGCACACCACAACTGCTTTCAAATGCACTTCAATAACACAAGCGGCCGTGCAGCTCGCTCCAATGCCAACTCGTTTAGATAATGCTTTTAGCTTAATAAGCCACATTTCTCTTTTTCTCTCCCTCCCTCACTCCTTCCCTTATGACATTTGGGATCGACGTCGATCAACTGCAGCGCGGAGCAGCGCGCAGAGCCCGGCCTTTGCGGGGACGGCCCCCAACCGCCCCGGGGCTGCATTGCTTCGAGCGCAGCTCCGTTCCGAGCCTCCCTCTGCTCCCTCTGCCACATCGGCCCCTCACACGGGGGTCGGGAGCTGCGGGGCCGCTCTTTGCCAGGGCTGTCCCAGCTCCCTCCCCCGCGCTGATCTCCGCTAAAGGAACTCATTAGCTCTGACTCATTACATTTGTCTGATGATCAATATTTTTTTGCCAGCTGCTCCTTGGCTTTCTCGTTCGGTTTTCTTTTCCTTATTAATGTAGTGCAGCCTCTCCCTCCCCACCTCCCCGGCAGCGCAGCGTTCTGGCATCGAGCGATCCTCGCACCGCACCGCACCGCGCCTCATTTTCGGGGTCTCCTCTTTGCCCCGCGACGGCTCCAGGATGGCCGTGGGGGGGCCCGGGGGTCTCCTCCATCCGATTCCGGGGGATGCGCGTCTCCACCCGGGCGCTGCGGGGCGGGCGGGGCTCGAGAGGCCTCCCGGCGGCTCCGCTCCCCCCAACCGCGCTCGGAGCTGCGGGGCCGCTCCCGCTCCGTCCCGTCCCGCCCCGCCGAACGGAGCTGCCCCCGCCCCCGGCCCGCCCCGTCCCGCCCCGTCCCGGCCCGACGGGCGCAGCGCGGGGCCCCATGGAGGGGCTGCGGGCGCTGTGGCTGCTGGCGGCCGCGCTGGGGGCTGCGGGGGGACACCCGCATCCCTGCCGCGGTCCGAGCCGGCCCGGCCCCGCCGTGCGTCTGGGAGCGCTGCTGCCCTCCGCCTCCACCGGCCCCGTCCGCGCCGCTCTGTCCGGTGGGGGTCCCGGGGCGGTGCTGCCGTACAACCGCAGCCTGGAGGTGGTGGCGGGCCGTCCGGCGGCGCGGGATCCGGCCTCGCTGTTGCGGTGGCTGTGCGGGGCTCTGCTGGGGCGAGGCGTGGCGGCGGTGCTGGCCGTGCCGCGATCCCGCCGCGAGCTGCTCCAGATCGACTTCTTCGCCGCGGCTCTGCGCGTTCCCTTCGTCAGCGTCGTCGGCAGCGGCCGCGCTCCGCCGTTCCGCTCTCAGGTGAGTGCCCGTCCCCGAACTCGGTGCGCTCCGTCCCGGCCACGCACTCCTTCTCCTTTCTAATCCCGTCCCGGCTCCTCTCCACCATCATCCCGGCTCCATTCCACCCCTATCCCTGCCTACCTCTGTCCCCGTCCCGGCTCCATTCCAGACCCCATCCCAGCCCCAATCTCCACCCTTATCCTGCTCTCATCTCGTCTCTGTCCCAACTCCATCGTGGTTCCCATCCTGGAGGGGTCAATTAGAGCTTCATCCCGGACCCCATCCCACCCTTGTCCTGGCTCTTTCCCAGGCTCCATCACAGCTTTGTCCCAGCCCAATCCCACTTCTCAGCCCAAGATAGCCTAGGACGTGTGATGTCCATGCTCTCCCATGCCAGATGAGCAGAGCCCCAACCCTGTGTCCCGGGAGTGGATTTGTTCCCCTCCCTTCCCTTAGCCGCCTCCCCTCTGCAGTCAGATCCCTTCCACTTGAGGCCGTTATCCCTTTCGTAGCCTCAGGAGCATTTGGGCTCCCTTCACCTGTTGTAGGGCTCAGCCACAGCTCTGCTCCATTGCTGGGAAGGTGACTCCATGTCCCAGCATGCAGTGGCTGTGTGCTGGCTGCGTCCTCGCAGTGCCTGCATGGGGCTGGGGGCCACACACAGCCCACGGTGCTGGCAGCCCCCACCCTCCAGCGCAGGCACTGGGCGCTGCTCCTCAGCACTGCACCACATTCATGGGCTCTGCATGCCTGCAGTGCTGCATCAGCAGCGGGGAGGTGGGGGGAGCCACGGCCTCAGTCCACGCTGCTGCTGGGGAGCGGAGCTGGGAGGGAGGTGGGACAAACAGCAGAGGGTCACCTGCTGTCCTGTGTGCCCGCAGAGCCCCTTCCACTTCCACATGGACCGGCAGAGCTCGCTGGAGACGTTGGCAGAGGTGCTGGTGAGCATCCTGCAGGCCCACGAGTGGCGCGAGGCCACGCTGGTGCTGTGCCGCCCCTGGGATGTCACCGCCTTCCTCGACCGTGCACAGCTCTCCCTGCACACTGTGCTGGATCTCCGCTGCCTGCATGAGCCCAGGGCTGAGCGGTGCCTCCGGCAGCACCAGGAGCACCTGGGAGCCCTCTCCGGCCCCACGTTGGTGCTGGGCTGCGACTTGCGGCGCGCACGGCGGCTCTTCAGGGCGGCGGAGCGTGCGGGGCTGCGGGCGCAGGAGGTTTGCTGGGTGCTGGGCTCCCCGCTGCACGCCGCCGAGTTGCAGGGTGAGGGGCTGCCCGGGGGGCTGCTGGCCTTTGGGGAGGTGGGCGCTGCACCGCTGGAGGCCTTTGTGCGTGACGCAGTGGAGTTGGTGAGCCGTGCCATCAGCAGTGCTGCCGCTGTGCGTCCCGACCTCGCGCTCAACCCCCCCATGGTGAACTGCAACGACCACAGCGGGGACAGCGCTGAGTCCTCAGGGCGCTTCCTGACCCGGTGAGCACCACGCTGCTGCTCCCCCATCCCCCTGCCCTACCCTCCCCAGCAAAGACCCCTCCGTGACCCCCTGCTCCCCACAGGTTCCTATCCAACACATCTTTCCACGGGCGGACGGGGTTGGTGCGGGTGCAGGACGGGACGCGGGTGCAGACGGAGCAGCAGTACCGCGTGTGGAGCCTTCAGCGCGACCTGCAGGGACGGCCTGCCTGGGTGACAGTGGGCACGTGGCAGCACGGCAAGCTGCAGCTGGAGGAGGGCGCGTGGCAGAGCCACCTCCAGCGCAAAGCACCCCCAGAAGGGAACGGCGGCACTCGTGCGCGGCTGCGGGTGGTGACGCTGGTGGAGCATCCCTTCGTCTTCACACGAGAGGTGGATGAGGATGGGAGCTGCCCCGCCGGGCAGCTCTGCCTGGACCCCGGCACCAATGACTCGGCCGTGCTGGATGCTCTCTTTGAGGAGCTGAGCGCTGAGAACGGCTCTGTGCCGCGGGAGTACAAGAAGTGCTGCTACGGGTACTGCATCGACCTGCTGGAGCGGCTGGCCGAGGACGTGCCCTTTGACTTCGAGCTCTACATTGTGGGCGATGGGAAATACGGAGCGTGGAAGAACGGGCGCTGGACGGGGCTGGTGGGGGACCTGCTCAGCGGCACGGCCCACATGGCCGTCACCTCCTTCAGCATCAATTCAGCACGCAGCAAAGTCATCGACTTCACCAGCCCCTTCTTCTCCACCAGCCTGGGCATCCTGGTGAGGACCAAGGACACGGCGTCGCCCATCGGGGCCTTCATGTGGCCCCTGCACTGGACCACGTGGGTGGGCATCTTCGTGGCCCTGCACATGACCGCACTCTTCCTCACCCTTTACGAGTGGAAGAGCCCCTACGGAATGACCCCCCACGGCCGCAACCGCATGAAGATCTTCTCCTACTCCTCAGCCCTCAACCTCTGCTACGCCATCCTCTTTGGGCGCACCGTCTCCAGCAAGACGCCCAAGTGCTGCACCGGCCGCTTCCTCATGAACCTCTGGGCCATCTTCTGCCTCCTGGTGCTCTCCAGCTACACGGCCAACCTGGCGGCCGTCATGGTGGGCGAGAAGACCTTCGAGGAGCTCTCGGGCATCCACGACCCCAAGGTGAGAGCTCTGCTTGGCTGCCTCATGGGGGTGGGAGGGGCAGGACGGGGCTGGGTTTGCCCTGTGGCTGCCCTTGGGGATGTCCTTACCGGACGCCTTGTAGGAGCTGCTGCTTCACTGGGGGTTCCCAGCCCCTCCTGCCCGGTGCCCTCGACCCGTGGGGGGGTTCTGACACCGTGGTGCCCCTTCCAGCTGCACCACCCCTCGCAGGGTTTCCGCTTTGGCACCGTATGGGAGAGCAGTGCCGAGGAGTACATCAAGAAGAGCTTCCCCGAAATGCACGGGCACATGAGGCGTTACAATGCCCCCACCACCCCCGCCGGTGTCACCATGCTCAAGTGAGGGTCAGGAGCACGGGGGGGGGGAGGAGGGGACCCTCCTGTTCCCCTCTGTCTGCACACCCCGAGCCCGGGGGAGCGGCCCCCCCCTGAACCCCCCGCATTGACGCAGGACGGAACCCCCCAAGCTCAACGCCTTCATCATGGATAAGTCCCTGCTGGACTACGAGGTGTCCATCGACTCCGACTGCAAGCTGCTCACCGTAGGGAAGCCTTTTGCCATTGAAGGTGGGCAGGTGCACAGCGCTGCGGCTGCGGGGGGATCCCTGGGTACTGGGGGGGGGTGAGCCCCAGTCCCAGCGCTGCCTCTTTCCCCCCTGCTATGGGGGCCAGGCTACGGCATCGGCCTCCCCCAACACTCACCGCTGACCTCCAAGCTGTCAGAGTTCATCAGTCGCTACAAATCAGCCGGTTTCATGGACCTGCTGCACGACAAGTGGTACCGCATGGTGCCCTGCGGCAAGCGCGTCTTCGCTGTCACTGAGGTGGGGCAGCCGGACCTGGGAGGGGCGGAAGGGGGGCTCTGCTGGTGTCCCTCCCCCCCTCCACACAGACACTGCTGACCCCATCAATCCCACAGACCCTGCAGATGGGGATCTACCATTTCTCGGGGCTGTTTGTGCTGCTGTGCATCGGGCTGGGCGGGGCGTTGCTCACCTCGCTGGGGGAGCACGCCTTCTATCGCCTCATCCTGCCCCGCATCCGCCGCCAGAAGCGGTTCAGCTACTGGCTGCACACCAGCCAGGTGAGGAAGAGGAGGGCGCTGCCTTCCTCCCTCCTCCCCACAACCCCCACCTCCTTCATCACCCCTCCTTGCGCCCCGCAGAAAATCCACCGCGCTCTCAACATGGGCACGGAAGAGCAGAGGAGGCAGAAGCTGAGCCTGGAGCAGAGGTAAAGCGCGGCACGGGCAGCGGCGCCGCTCTCCTGCTCCCCCCAGCCCCGGGGAGGCAGAGGAGCCTCCCGGCCCCAACCTTCTCTCGCCCCCCAGGCGCAGCCCCCAGCAGAACCCGGCACCCGAACGGAAGGAGGTGCGCAGGGTGCGCTTTCAGCTGGACACCAGCGAGGAGCCCCCAGGGCCTCCCAGCAACGGGTTGGTGCAGGGGGAGCGGGCAGGGGGCGAGAGGGAGCTGCAGGAGCTGGAGGAGAAGATCGAGGCGATGCGGGAGCAGCTGCGTGCGGCGCTGCTGAGGAAGAGCGAGTTGGTGTCAGCGCTGGGTACAACGAGGGGCCCAGGAGCGGAGCAAAGCCAGGAGCACAGGTGAGCACGAGGGGTTTTAAAGCGCGAAACAGGAGAAAAACCAAGCCTGCGTTTTCTCTTGCAGCTGCACTGTGAAAGCGGCGGAGTAGAGCTGACAGCTCTGCCCCACGGCCAGCTCCCAGCCCTGCCCCAGCACGGCAGCCTCCAGGGCTCAGCAGCCACAGGAGACCCCCACGCTCCGAGCCCAGGAGGAAGGAGCAGCCCCAGGGTCAGGGCTGAGATCCCAAACCCCGGAGAGGCAGCGGCAGGGAGCTGACATCACACCGAGCTCCGGAGCCACAGCCAGAGAGTGCAGCCCCCTGGGGCAGAGGGACGGACAGCAGCAGTGCCGGCCCTTCCTGGGGCTGCACGGAGCAGAGCCCAGCCTCAGTGCCTCCCTTGGAGGCAGCGGAGGAAAGAGCTGAGTCCAAACGCAAGACAGCAGGGGCAGCTGTCAACAGCCAGGGATGCCCCAGGCCCGTCTTCCCTCTGTGCAGCCCTCACTTGTGCAGAGGTTGCACTGCTGAGCACAGCAGCCAGGCCTGAGCTCTGCTCTCCTCCAGGATCCTCACATCGCCTTCCAGCAGAACCCCATCCCACTGCTAGCAGGACATGAGAGCAGCACCAAGCAGCTGTTAGATATAATATTTATTATTATATACAAACACATTTTGTACATTAAATAGAATGAACTCTACTCCTCATTCATCAGATGATTTGGTTTGTTTTCCCACCTTCCCTTCCCACCCTCTCGTAAGCCTATGGTTACTCCTTGCTCTTGCACCCTGGCACATCCACGCTCAGGAGCCTCGTCATGCTGCCCGGCCCTCCCAGGAAGGCAGCTGCAGAACGCTCTGCCCTGTGCCCCACAGCAGCACCCAGGGCTCATCGAGCCAAAAAAAAAAGAGAAAAAAAATAGGAGGGCACCCATGTGGGAAATGCAGAGAAAATGAAGCCAGAGGGCTGCGAGTCCCCATGCCGCCAACATGGAAACCCAGCCCTGGCGGAAGCCACAGCAGCGCCTCGAAGGGAGAGAGGGGCACTGAGATGCTGGAGGCTGCAGGGCCCTGCAGAGCCCCCCTCCTCCACCTCCTTCCCAGCAGGTTTCTCCCTGAGCTGCTCTCATCCCAGCCCTGCACACCCAGCGCTCTCCTGCATCACTCTGCTTCTGCAGCCCTGCTCCACCTGCAGGTTTTAAGTCCTAAACCCCCACCTGGGTCCAATGGAGCCCTGGGGCACCAGGTGTAGCACACAGGACTGGGGCACGAATCCAAGCTTTCGCCTCTGCTGCCAAGGGAATGAGGGAAAGCGAGGTGAAATTTGCCTTTAGTGTTTTGGTTCTTTGCTAAACCCACAACAGCTGAGCCAGCACGATGCCAACCTCTCCTGAGGGATGGGGCTGATCTTAAAACACAAACGTGTCCCATTTAAGGGACAAGGCACTGAAAAACAAACAACCTCACCTGCAGCTGCAGGTGCCGAAAGCAGAGCTGTACAGGGACAGAGCTGCTGCCCTCCTCCTCCCCTACGACAGATACTGAGGCTACAGGTCAGCTCCCAGGGGACACTGATGCCATCTGCCTGTGGCACGGCAGGAGCTCTCACTTGACACATTGAAGAGGGGCCAAACTCACCAGGGTCCTGCAGAGTCACCAGCAGCAAAGGGGACAGCATTCCTCCAGGGCTGAATAAAGCCTTTACTGCTTCCAACCACAGACAAATGCTTCCTTCCTTGGGTGGACGCTCTAAGCTGGACCTGGACACTTCTCCCCCTATAAACCCACTGACTAAAGACAGTTGAATGTCAGGAGAAAAAATAAAAAAGAAAAGAAACGGGGCTAAAATGCAGTTTCTGCTTTGGTTATTACCCAGCTTTGCTCTGGTGTGAGCAGCTCCAGTGTTGAAGGGAGGTACTGAGCTTCTTTTCCCCTAGAAAAAAGGGAGGTGACTTGTTTCTCCTTGGCCGTTGGTTGCTCTCCCTGCTCACACACAGCTGCTATTCTAACCAGAGAGTCGCCGTGCACACACGTGGTTTGTCACACATCAGCTCATGTTTGCAAGCAACACCCAGACTGCCAACACAACCTCAGGGGGGCAAAGAAGAGCTGTGACAGCGCATTGAGAACACGGCCTGCCTGCTCACCCACAGCTCTGCAGTGGCACAGGGCTCCCCAGGTGCCTTGCAGGCAGAGGGAGCCATCGTGCCCTTGCTCCCTCCTCCTTGCAGGGAGAATCTGGCACAGGGCAGTGCCCACGTGTGCATCTCTCTGGGGAGTTCACTGCAGCATCTTTTCTCTGTCCCAGCTGCTCTGCCTCCGTTAAGAGGAATTCATGGGTTAAGGATGATGGTGAAGTGAGAAACAGTAACAAACGAAATCCAAATGCCTTCCTGGCAGTCCGGTGCGACAGAAACAAGGACTCAAGACAGGCTCCTCAAGTCTGGCTCCGAGCAAGGCCTGGAGCCAGCTGTACTACCTGCTGGTGCTGGGCAAGGGCCGCTCTCCCCCCGGTCCCCAAGAGCACAGCCCAAGAGTTTGTCCTGATCAGTTTTCTCCACAAAGGCCGGAGGGGACTCTGCCACGCTGCCATTTGCAATGCAGTTCTTGCCACTGGGTTTGGCTTGGCTGTCCGAGCTCTCCGCAGCCTCAGTCTGCTCGGCAGGGGAAGGGCTGGGGTTGGAGCTCCCATCCTCCTGCACAGGGACGGGGGCTTCTGTGGCAGGGGAACCATCGGCAGCAGCGACCGCAGAGGCTGAAGTGACCTCGATGGTGATGGAGCCCACGGCAGCGTCCGGGTGGTCGCTGCTCACCCTGATGCGTGCGACCAAACCGGAGGCAGCAGCAACATCCTGAGGGTTCCCAGCAGCCACGGCTTCGTGCACCACGTTCGGCTCCAGGAGAGAAGAGCTCAGGTCAGAAAGAAATGAAGCCTCTGTAACGATGGCAGCTGTCTCAGCAACCCAGTTGAGGTCGCTCCCGACAGAAGAGGCTGCGGCCGCGGTGACGACGCTGGAGGCCTCGCTGGGGGCCAGAGCTGCTGGGCTGCTGCTCTCTCCGGAGGGGCCAGCAGGCAGGTGGGGCTGGTGACCCCCCACCTCCGGCCCAGCTGGGGTAGTGTTGTTGTTGAGGTTGTCTTGGAGAGTTGTTTGAGTGCCCTGACCCACCTGCTGGTTCTGCAGCAGCATCTCCTGGATTCTGATCTGCCGGAGAATGGCTGGCAGCTCGTAGTGGTGGAAGAAGTAAATCATTGAATGCTGGAGATGGTAAAGGGAAAGGAATCATTCAACAGGTTTGGGCTGCGAGCCTAGACGCACCTCGCAAAACTATTCTGTCATCCCTATGTAAAGACAGGGACCAGAAACTGGATGATCTTTTTAAGACCTTATCTGAAATTGTGCAAAGATTTGTCCCTTCTATATTGAACTCCTGCTGTCAGAGAGCAACTGCAAGAGCTCTGAAGGCAGGTGATGGAGTAGGGGTGAGAGTGAGGCTAAAGGCTTTTCCCTCCAGCCCCACGTTTGCATCTCACAGCACAGAGAGGGAGCAGCTCAGCACAGATCCGATCCATTCCTCAGCCTCTACGTGGGAGATTCTCAGTGGGATTTATTCCAGATGAGACAGGAATCCTCCCCTAACACTCCTAAAGCTCACTTGACATCAGCCTATTGCCAGTCACTGACGTGAGGACTGACCAAGTCCAGCAGTGCGACAGCTTCCTCTCGTCACCCCATTTCCAAACCTGACACTCAAACGCAGTTTGACAGAGTTTGATGAAGCCCAAACCACAGCTTCACACCCCTTTTTGACACTGCAGAGCCCTCTGAGGGCTGCAGAGAGACCAGGGCTGAACTCACAGGATGGCACCTGCCCCCACATGTGGCTGCACCAACCTGAGCAGGATCAGCAGCATCTCACCTGGATGAACAGCCACGAGGTGACCAGGGCCAGGCTGCTGTACTGCCCGTTGAACCGATAGTGGTAGGCATAGAAGGCAAAGTGGTACAGATAAAAGAACCTGCACAAAGAAAGCAGCAAATATCAGTGGACAGGGCAGAGCTGAGCTCCTCTCTAGTCATAACTCTGTTCTGAGCTGGTGAATTTCGCACAGGGAGGTCTGTGCAAATGTGTAATTAGCACAGCTTCACTGCGAGCTGGACTTCAGCTAAGCAAAAGAAAGGGGAGGGGTGATTCCTGACAGTCATACTTGAGACCCAAAGTGGGAACAAGTGCACTTTGGGCCACAGGGCAGCTCCCAGAGAGATATACAGAAGCTGTGAAGAGTGAAAGTCCTCCCTCCAGTTGGAGAGCTAAAGAAGGCTCCCACCAGAGACTGGGAGCTGCAGGGAGGTGAGGTCTCTTACCTGAGCCAATGCCTCTTACTGGTATTGGTGTGGCAACAGATGGCATCATACTGGTCAGCCAGCCACACAATGAGGATGATGTAAAAAGCAGTCGTGGTGTCGTTGAAGAACTCTGACATGATGGCCTCCATGCCTACGGGACAGAGAGGGGCCTGACATCAGCAGCCTGCAGGGCACACAACAGCTGCAGGGCAGCAAAAGTCTGCACCACTGCATGGCAAAAAGAACCAGAGCAGGACAAAAAAGATTCCTGTTTAGAACAACAGCTGAGGTCAAGCAAGTCTCACTGCTGACTGAAGTCACCACACAGAGGATCAGCTGGCCCTGGACAGCAGAGATCTCAGTGGTCTTGATTGTTTCTTTAAAACCCAAATTATGCTAATGGAACGTGGTTACACAGAGTGTGAATTTAACATGAACTAAAGAGAGGAATGGGCAAAGCTTCAGTTTATGTGATTTCCAAATAAGCTGCTTTTCCAGGGGACTCAGAACAGCCACGCAGCTCACTGTGCCATCAAACCCCAGAGCCTCGTGAAGGGCAGACACAGCATGTGCTGTGACCAGGTCACAAAAAGGGAATTATACCTCCTACAGAGGGGACCTGCAGCACAAATGCAAGAAGTGAGCATGTCCTTACCTACTAGAGCCAGAATGACAGTGAGCAGGGGAGCTGCAGGGAATGCAATCGTCATGTTCATTTCCAGCATCTGTAAAAGGTCAACTGCAAGAAGGAAAAGAGTGTCACAAGAAGAGAACACGAGGCCAAGGAACCCTGCATCACTCCACATTCAGAGCACCTCAACAGCCCAAATCACACAGAAGATGCTTACCAATGAAGACAAAGATCTGATGGTGTGAGTAGCGTAAGAGCATCGAAACGGACAGAGTCTGAAACAGAACAGAACCACTGTCAGGTTCCTGTCACATCACAGCAGGGGCTCAGGCAGGCAAGCTGGGACTCGTGATGTTGCTGTGCACATCCCTGTGTTTGTGAGCTTGAGCTACACAGGCCAATTTCTCAAGGAGTAATTAGGACTTCACAAAGAGCAATTAATCTTCGTATTACTGCTGTAAAATAGACAGCAAGTAATTTGTTTGCAAAGAGATTTTGAATAGTTGAGCAGAGGCCAAACCAAACAGCAGCAGAGCTGGAACTGAGGTTTCTTCCTATTCTGCACCTGTGCTCCTCCCAGGAGCTCAAACTGTGCGACCTGCTGTAGGGAATCTGCTTTGGCAGGGGGGTTGGACACGATGATCTCTGAAGGTCCCTTCCAACCCCTACAATTCTGTGATTCTGTGAAACTGCCTGCCTGACAAAAGTCACCCTGCATTGCTTTGATTTCTTCTCTCGCTGGTCATAAAATGCTCTTTGCTTTTAGGACTCTAAATACCCACATCAGGGTGGGGGAAAAAAAGAGCAGAACTCCATCAGCTTAGCTTTAAAAGCAGCTACGAGCTCAGGCCTTGTAACAGCAAACCTTGCTGGGCTCAGAGTCCAGGGAATGCCCAGCTCCTCCCAACTTACAAATATGACCATGATGACAAAGGCTGCCAGGTAGGAAGTTCTAGCCATCCACATGCTGACAAAGCGATAGTGCTCCCCAGACACCACGTTGCGAAGGAAACCTGGGAACAGAGAAAGAAGAAAAGCACACAGTGCCCATGGGATCGACTCACAGAACGAGAACAAACCGCTGGTCGTGTCTGAGATCCACGCCAGCATCCCTCACAGCTTATTGCCATGCAGTGCAATAAGGCCAGAGGAAATCACGTCTGCTGGTGTCTCTTCTCTGCTGTTTCGTTTTGTCCTCAGCAATAACATCCCTATGTAACACAAGGAGCTGCTCCCTGCGTTAGAGGTTAACCAAAGTCAGCAGAGGACATCCATGCACCTGTGGAAGAGCAGCACCCCCTCTGCTAAAGTGATTCCTGCCACTCTTACCTTTGTTCTCTTCGTTTTCAGCTAAGGCTTTGACACTCGACATCAGGATGTCATCATAACCCAGGAACTCATCCAGCAACAGACGACTGAACCTGTCCCCAAAGCACTGATCCCTGGTAGGATCTAGAGAGAAGAACAGAGCAGTTACACCTCGTTCTTTTTAAATGTGAGCACAGTCTTCTCATCATTTAGAGCAGCCTTGCAATTGCACTCCAACCTCTGGCAGCGTAACTGAACTGGGCAGGACGGGGAAGCAAAATGTCACACCCTGACAAATATAGCCACGCTGCTAACATGCTGATGCCAATCAGGCTGCAAGAATTCCATCTGTGCTGTCATACTCTCCACTGCCAGACACATACAGGGAATTTCTCCCCTGGGTTTGGACTGCAGCCCCAGTAACAAAGGGCTCTCTCTCTAGCAACAGCCCTCAGGACAAGCCTGTGTGCAGCTCAGAGGGGCTGGCAGAGATGTTTCCGCAGCCAACTGGGCTCTGCCTGGTGCTGGTGAGGCCCACAGCCCCCCTCCCCAACACCTCCATGCAGCTCTCATGAAGCACAAACATGTATTCTACTGTACACTGATCAGCCTGTAAAAAAATAGACCAAAAAACCACAAAGCCCAGCAACAATCTGTCAGTAAGTTACTAAGATATTCATGCAGGAACTTTTCCAGGTGAACTGAAAAGCCCAGGTCAGTAAACAGACATTTATCATTGGCTCTTTCTTCAATGAGAAAGCAATGCTAGACGTGACACGAAGGCTCAGGCACCACAACAGGCTCCAGCATTTCAAAACTCTCCTCTTGAAAAGGCTGCAACCAGCTGAAGCAACAACGCTCCCCAAAGCTCTCATGCACGGAAAGCGAGCGCCATCAACTGTTAGAAACAGTTCCCACAAGACTGAAGAGGAGCTGGGATGAGCGTGAAGTTTGGAAGGGAGCTGCCAGCATGCAGGTATCTCTGCAGACACATCCCCAGCTCCTTTGCTCACCCAAAGTCACCACCATCACAGGGATGCTGAGGCGCTGCCGCGTGCTCTGGGACAGGCGCAGGAAGCCGTACTCCAAGGAATACTCCACAATGTACTCCTCCTGTGGCCACACTGCAAGAGAAGGTGGGAAGGGAGGCTCAACAGAAGGCTGTGCAGGCAGTCAGCAAGAAGAAACAGGCCCTCTCGTGTTTGTTTTGCTTTCAGTTTGCACTACGAAACCTTTTTAAAGCTCCAATGAAAAGGAAGCGTTGAAGCATCAACGCGTGAATCACTGTTTGTAGCACAGATGATTTTACCATGGTAATGCACTCTGTCTAAACATTCAACCTGGTGTACTTACAGGACAGAAGAGCTGGGAAAAAAAATGCTAACAGGATGGGATTTTCTATCTACATGAAGAAGGGGCACGGTTCTCTCTCCTACCACACTGCTGGACCACTTCCAGTTTGGTATTCAGCACACACACAGCACTGGACAACGTGGCTCTTACAGAACATAGGCAACCTGTTAATTAAGGTATTGCACCAAAACTATTCAAACATCGCCCAGTCTGAAGAGCCTTCATGATCTCAAATATAGGACTAATGAGTTCTGGATCAGGATCAAGCAAAACTTTGCAAGACTGAGGGAACAGAGCTGTTGTTTTGTCCAGGCTCACAACCCTCAACATCAGCAGCTCAAGTCGTGCTGAAACAAGAACAGAGCAGGACAATATTCTGAATGAGGCAGACTATCAACACAATCTTGCAATCTACTCCAACTTGCTCGGTGGCTTTCAGGATTAGTTTGCAATTCCAGGCACTGGTGTTGACTCAGGGACCCAAAATATTGTTAATACAGTAAGGAATGTGCACTGCCAGTTGGATCCCTGCAGGTTTCCAGAGGACAGCAAATGCAGAACTGCTCAGAAGAGGGAGGTTTACATTCAGCTGACATAGCTGGCACTGATTTGCTGCAGAAACACGATGCCAGACCAGAAGGCTCCAGCAAATCTTATAGCCCAGATGCACCCACCCAACTCCCAGCCTCCCTCCAACAAAAGAAAACACGGTGCTGTAGATCTGGTGTCAGGAGTGACAAGATTCACCACAGGTTAAAGCAACAGGGATGGCCAGGGGACAATTAAGGTCGCTAAGTGCAGGCCCAGGGAAGCCAGGAGAAGTGCAGGGAAGATGCAGGGAAAGGAGAGAGCACAGATAGGGATTTAAGTTGTCTTTACCTGCTCTGGTTAGCATCTCAAACTCGGACACAGTCTCCCGCAGAGGCTGCATACCTTTAGTGGCTGCTTCACTAAATGAGAACTCCTGGCTTTCGTTGTGGGCCAGCACCTCACTGCTGCTCATCCGGGACGGCTTGAGGAACACCTTGGGCTCTATATCCAGCTCAAACTGTTGGAGAACAGCAGCACAAGAGGTCAGGTCAGCAGCCAGGTCAGCTCCAGGCTCCCGTGCTGTCTGTGCCCCGAGTCGCCAACAGGAAGACAAGCGAGGTCATTTGCTCAGGCTTTAACTTCTACCTTCAAACATCAGAGGCTAGCCAGAAAATGCAGGAAAAAACTGAGGGAACACAGATTCTGAGTGACTGAGGGCACACAGGGGGACCGCAGCACGTGCATCAAGCTGTTTCATCCCAAACCCACGCTCACAGGGAACACATCTTTACCTTGATAGAGCTGTTTTCAAACATATCCACAGTCATTTCCTCTTCTTCCTCCTCCTCTTCCTCAGCCGTGGGCTCAACGACCATTCCTGGACACTTCTCAGCGCCACAGAACTGAAGGAAGATGGGGGCCCGGCTGGAGTTGCGCTGGATTTCCACCCTCAGGATGCCATCACGCGGCCATTTGTCCCTCACGTGCTCCAAACAGTTTATGGGCGAGCGGGAGAAGGCGATGTGAATGTATGCCAGGATGAAGAGCACAAAGAGAGCCTACACACAGCAGGAAAGAAAGCAGAGGCTGTCAGCCCGACCTGCTGACAGGCTGCTCGGTTTCAGCCACCTCTCCCTCACGCACAGACGCTGCAGGTGGACGAGAGCCCTTAAGCTTTCTAACCCTCTGTATTGGCACCAAACGACACAACAGCCCCAAATCAACTCCTCTCCCAGCTCCACAGCTTATATAATACCCCCTTTGTACTTCGTCCTTCTGATACCTCGCTGAAACCTCATCTTTCTGAGGTAAACGCTAAGAGGCCTAAAGCTTTGCTTGGGAATGAAAGCTCCCAAGGTGCCTTTGACCAAAACTTCTCCATTACTGCGCCGTGCTGGGGCTGAGAGCAGCTGGCTGCCACCCAGGAGGCACAGTGCCACGTTAACACACACACTGCCTAGGGTCAAAGAAGTGCTGACTCTCACGAAACCACGTGCAAAGGGCCCACGGCACTGAGCTCCAGCAGCATTCAGCGCAGGTACAGAGCACTGCTGCTGAATTCCTACTGAATTCTCCCTCGTTTCAAAGCACCAAAGCGTTTCCAGGGAGAAAATGCCAACCCACAGATTGGTTTCTGTCAGCCCAGCCACCAGGAAAGGCTACCTAAGCTTATTCAGAAAGGTCTTAAAGCACTGGGATCTGTTTGATTTCTGCTCAGCCAGGCAGACGTTAACCACAGGAGGGAAACAAACTGAACTCAAAACAAAAGGCTGCAGAGGACTACCTGCAATTACTTGGGTTTGTGCCACATCCAGCACGACAGAGCCACGCTCTGGGCTGTGGGGTTTCAGCATTACAGCACCAATAACACAAACACACCCAAGGCAGCAGCAAGAACCAACGCCAGGAGTCGGGTTGCAAAGGTGTATTGTTATCAGAACAACATGGCTCCCTTTAAAAGCATGCATTTGGCCCAAAGCTCAGGCAATAGCCAGCCTACCAATGGGACCTCCATTAAAAAGACCTTTCAGCACGGCATTGAAAGGTGCTTTCAACCCAAGGAACAACTGCAAGTCACAGCAAAACAAAGTGAACTGATAAAGTCCATTTCCTACAATGAAGTTACCCAACCGTCCGAAGTTCAAGCTCCAAAGAACACCTGTCTGTAAGCAGCAGGGCTGCATTTCACCCATTTCAAAATTAAGCATTAAGATGCTCCTTCTTGATTAAATCTGTCCTTGCCACGCATTGTGCCTGACCTATTTGTTATGAATAAACAGGCTGGTAACATCACATCTGCAGAGGAGCCGCAGAGGGGAAAATGCTGGAGAAGGTAACCCCAAAACAGATCCCTGATGCAGGGAGAATGGTGATGAAAGCAGCCAGGAGCACCACCAGGATGCCAAGCACAGCATGCAGACCTGGCCTCACACCACTACCCTCACACAGGGGGGGCTGAAAGCACAGCTGCCTGCTAACCCTAAGGGCAGAAGCAAGGATCTCTTCTGGGAATACTTGAATTTTCTCAGCCTGCTTCAATTAAAAGCAGGTGGCAGCAGGAACTTCTCCTGGCTGGGCTGCATGACAAAACCTGAACGTTTACTGGGCAGGGAGAAAAAGGTGCCCATGTAGTGCAATACAGGGTAACCTAGATGGGGCTGGATTTTAGAACCCTGGATTCCCAGGGTTTAGAACCCAGGGCACAAAGCACTCTGTTGTTACCTAGCTGGCTCTCCTTTGCCTCCCTCTATTATTTCCAGAGGTGGGGGGGGACGACACAATGAGGTCTGGAAGCCGCAGGGCAGCACTTCACCTCACACAGACAGCACCAGGCTGATGCATGGTCCCCACAGGGGAGGCTGTAACTTCCATACCCTGCAGAATTCAGCTTTGCCACTCCGCGGACGTCAGATTACATCAGCAAAAACGCAGACAGGTTTCACCTGTCCACGGAGAGGACGCCCTGCACACAGCTGAGGGCGTCGATTACAGCGAAGAAAAACGGCGATAAAACAGAGCTTTGCACCGATTGCACCCAGAGGGGAAGGCGCTCCATCACCACAGCAGCGTTCGGGTACCTCGCGTGTGTGATGCACACAAAGACAGACTGCTAGGAACCCCCCCCTCCCCGAACCGGGTCTCACCTTGAGCAGCACGAAGAACTCGAAGACCCGCCTGAAGGAAGGAGGGAAGAGCCGCGCGTAGGTCACAGCCATCTT
Source organism: Tympanuchus pallidicinctus (assembly GCF_026119805.1). Taxonomy (NCBI): domain Eukaryota; kingdom Metazoa; phylum Chordata; class Aves; order Galliformes; family Phasianidae; genus Tympanuchus; species Tympanuchus pallidicinctus. The sequence continues at coordinate 149,143 of NW_026294788.1, read as the reverse complement.
GAAGAAAAGCGCGTGGAAGAGGCGGTCGCGAACATTGATCAGAGGGTTCTGATTGAGGGCAGCGTTCCTCCCGGCCCGGTTAGTGCCCCCCGCGGCCCCGGTGTGGTTGGCCGGGGGGTGCTGGCCTTGGGGCTGCGCTTCGGACATCGCGGGGCTTTGGGGAGGCGCTCAGTACCCCGCGCTGCTCGGCCCCGGCCCGGCCCCCAACCGCAGCCACAGCCGGGCACGGAGCGCTGCAGGCCCGGGCGGGGCTCTCAGCGGCCCTCGGAGCGGCCCCGCGGCGGCGCTGCTCGGATGCGACGCGGCTCCCGAGGCGGCTCCGAGGCCATGAGGCGGCCCGGAGGCGGCGGTGCCTCCTCTTCTTCCTCCTCTCAGGGCCCCGGCCGCCCCTCAGCGCCCCGCCGCCATCTTCCGGCACACACAGCGCCGACGCAACGCAGCGCCGCGAGGAATTGTGGGACGGCGGAAGAAGGGCGCCTGCCCCGCCCCGATATGTAAAGTAAAAACCTTCCCGCCGTGCACCGCGCCGTGGGCCCTTATTTGAGGCAAAAAATCCCCGAAAAAGCCAAATTTTCTGCGAAAAAGAAAGAGCTCAACGGAGTGAGTAGGAGTTTCTTTTGAAGAGGTAATATTAGAAGAAGAAATATGCAAATAGCAAAAGGCTAGCTCACCGTTACTTGTAAAATATAGACAAAAAGGGGTTTAAATACTGTCTGAGGGAGACGGTGAGTCGTGCTCGCTTCGGCAGCACATATACTAAAATTGGAACGATACAGAGAAGATTAGCATGGCCCCTGCGCAAGGATGACACGCAAATTCGTGAAGCGTTCCATATTTTTTTTTCTTCCCGCACACCGACTGCCCACGGTCCCGCTCCGGACCTCTCTTTTTCTCCTCCCCCGCCCCGTTTTGCTACAGCCACAAAGCACGGCGCTCCGCCCGCGGCACTGCAGCACTTTATTATTCCATTCGCTAAGTGACAGCAGCGCGAGCAGCACAGCCCGGCGCCCAGCTCCGGGTGCAGGGGAGCGGGCCAGCCTTCCCCTGCAGCTCCGAGCCGGGGAATCGTAACCCCAGACCAGCAGGAGTGGTGCAGCCGGGCTCCAGGCCAACAGCAGACCGGGATCAGTGGTTGTGCTCCAGCCTGGAGCAGGGCTGGGGCGAGGGGTCCAGGAGCCGTGCAGCCACACTCAGACCACGCTCTCCTGATAGCTGTCGTCCTTTAGAAAAGGCATCAGCCTCCTCCCGGGCACTGGGGTCATATCCTGCCCTGAGGTTGCATCCTGAGCTGATCCCACGTCCTGCCACGGGTCCCCGTCGCTCTGCTCCCTGGCAAAGTGCACGAAGACCTGCAGGGATGGGGAGTGAGCAGAGGAGCACCAGTAGGAAGGAACCCCGTCCTCATACACCGTGCCCCCCCACCGCCATCACCTGGTCAAGGGTGGTCTGGGACACGGAGTAGTCCTGGATGGAGCCCTGCCCGCAGTGCGCAGCCAGCACGCCGAACACGTGTGCTAAGGAGCAGGCGTGGGAAGGCAGGCGGTACTGCAGCGTGCTGCCGTGCTGCTCCTGCAGCGCGATGCCGGGAAAGCTGCACTGCATCAGCTGCTGCACAGTGCCCAGCTCAGGGCCGGGCCCCGCCGCCCGCACCACCACTGTGTACCCATCCCCAAACCTGCACCAACGAAGGGGCGGCAATGAAGGCAGTGCTCGTCTCCAGCGCAGCCGCCCCCTCCCCATGGGGCCACCCCCACCCATTACCGGTTCTTGAGATGCTGCACGCTGCCCAGGCAGCGGAATCGGCCGTTGACCATGATGGCCATCCTGGTGCACAGCGCCTCGCACTCCTCCATGCTGCCGGTGGGGGGAGGTGTGAGGCACACAGCAGGGACGACCCTTGGTGTCCCCATTGCTGGGAACCCACCTGTGGGATGTGAGCAGCACGGAACGGCCCTCCCTGACCAGGCTGAGGATGCAGTCCCACAGGAAGCGTCGGGCACCTGGGTCCATCCCCGTCGTGGGTTCATCCTGCAGCCACAATGTCAGCTCCCCATCGGGTCCTGCCTCACGGCTGCCGTCCCCCCCACTGCCCCACTGACCAGGAAGATGATGGGGGGGCTTCCAAGCAGGGCGATGGCCGTGGACAGCTTGCGCTTGTTGCCCCCACTATAAGTGCCTGCCAGGCGGTCTGCATGTGGTCCCAAGCCCAGCTTGGCAATGCCCCACTGAGCCACCTGTGAGAGTGCGTGTGTGGGGGTGAGGATGGGGCTGGAGAGGCTGGGGGGAGGCTAGGATGTGGGCTGTACCCTGGGGGTCTCCTCCTCCGGCACCCCACGCAAACGGCTGTAGAACTGCAGATGCTCCCTCCCCGTCAGCAGCTCCGTGATGGCATCAAACTGTGGGCAGTACCCCATGTTCTGATGGACAGCCTGCAGGTCGGTGAGCACGCTGCAGGATGGGACATGGTGAGTACGCTGCGGGACAAGGGACAAGCTGCAGGAACCGGGGACAAGCTGCGGGGACAAGGGTGAGGCTGAGCATGCAGCAGGGTTAGGAACGAGCGAACTGCAGGGATGAGGATGAGGATGAAGAAGCCAGCATGCAGGCTGTAGGGATGAAGGTAATTGTGAGCACACGGTGAGGAGAGATGACGGTGCATATGCTCCCACCTGTGTCCCTTCAGCCAGGCCTCCCCCAGTGTCACTTCTGTGTCTCCCGTCAGCATCTTGAAGGTGGATGTCTTCCCAGCACCGTTCACCCCCAGCAGCCCGAAGCACTGTGGAGCAGTGGGCTTAGCAGCAGCCCTTACCCCCCCCTCCAATCCCCCCAGTGCACAGCCCCCAGCACTCACCTCACCAGGTGGGACAGCCAGGCACAGCCGGTCCACTGCTGGAGCGCGCCGGTACCGATACACCTTACAGGGATTGGGATCACCGTGAGGCACAGCACCTCCTGTCCAGGGGACACAGCACCCATCAGTGGGACGGGGGACACGGGACTGGGCACGGGGCAGCCACACACCTTGGTCAGGTCCTTCAGCAGCAGGACGGCGCTGCGCCGTGCGGTGCTGCCCACCCGCATCCGCTCCCGGGCTACGTCCTCATCCTCATCCCCCAGTGAGGGCAGCTGCAGAGCACGGGGTCTGGGGGAGTAGCAGTGGGGAACCTCCAGGATCCCCTATAGCCCCTGTTGCCTCCATCATCACCCCCATTGCCCCTCGCCAGCCCTCACCGGAGCCGCAGGAAGAAGCGGTACTGCAGCAGTAAGGTGAAGAGGAAGAAGATGATGCCCTCGATGGCCATGGCAAACATGTTCTTTCCTACTAGGTCCCAGGACAGCGGGGACACGAAGCGCTTGTCTCCTTTAAAAGGAGGAGAAAGGAGTTGCAGGATGGGGGCACCAGGAGAGGGGGATTTGGGCAGGGGAGCAGCCCTGCACCTCTGCACTCACCAAACCTCTCGAAGGCATCGGCCATCGCCTGGTTCTTCACCATGTCAATGAGGCCTCGGCCCAGGCAGAAGTGGGGGAAGATGAGGAAGACTTTCTTCAGGATGCGGTTGATGTTGTTGAGCTTCTATGGGGCAGTGAGGGAAGGATGGGAAAGCCGGCAGAGCCAGGCAGCTCCATTGAGGGATGGGTTCCAGCTCTCACCTGGTCCACAAAGAGCTCCAGCACGAAGGTGGCCACGCTGCCATTGATGCCAATGAAGAGGTTGACACATGTCAGGGCCACGTAGGCAGTGCTGGGGATGCTGAAGAGGAAGGAGGCCGGGTACATCAGGGGGGTGATGGACCACCTGGAGGGCAGAGGAAGGGGCTGAGGATGGTGCACTTGGGTGCCACCAACCCCATTCCATCCCAGCCTCTGCTGGTCCTTCACCCGTAGAGCAGCAGCAGCAGCACCAGGGCAGGCAAGTTGGCCGAGGACACATAGGACTTCTGCTGGAAGCAGAGGAAGATGAGGACAACCAGCAGTGCGGGGACCAGGTAGTTGCACTATGGGCATAAGAATCCGGGCAGGGGGTGACAAAGGGGTCCCGGCCCTCAGGAGCCACAGCCGTGCCCCATCCTGACCCCGTCCCCATCCCGCACCATGTCCCAAGCAAAGTTGCCCAGCCAATAGGTGACGGGCTTCATCCCGCTGATGAACTGCAGATGCTTGGCCTTGCTGACCCGCTCCTCAATGAGGAAGAGCACAAAGCTGGCTGGGACGAAGGACATGGCGAAGATCACACAGATGGAGACCAGCACGTCCACCGATGTGGCCATCCTGCAGCAGAAGGGGAGTCAGAGGGCAACGGGGAGCCCACAGGAGCCCAAACCCGGCACTCACAGTGCAGCCTCTGAGAGCTGCTCCTTGGTGAGGTTCAGCGGGTGGTTGATGGCCGTGATGCCATAGAGTGCAGGGTCAGAGCCTGCGGGGAGCTGTGCCCTCAGCAGCCCGTTGCTGGCCACGTTGAGGAAGGCGACCATGGCGTGCCAGCCTTTGTTGTTGAACCACACCTGCAGCCCAAGATGCTCCCTGAACTCTGTTCCACTTCTCTCTGCCAACCCTTGGCACTGCTCCCCACAGCAAAGAGGGGACGCAGCCAGTGCCACGTGTCGCCATGCCTCCAGCTCTGAGCTCACCTTGATGTTCCTGCGTGCATCCAAACCCTCGAAGAAATGGCTCAGGTTGCCCAGGAGCCGATCCATGGGGCTGCCCTGGGGTGGGACAGGGGGTGAAGTGCAGCCCGTTCAGCAGCCCTAACCGTGCCCGCCCAGGAGGGAACAAACCCTGGCCGTACCTGGGTGACATTGAAGAGTTCTCTCAACTCCTGCACTGCGCTGCCCACCTCCTCTGCTGATGGAAGGAGCTGCGAGCTACCGGCACCCAGGGAGAAGCCACCATACCTGGACATGCAGGAGAGCTGGGTGCTTCCAACCCTCCCATGGCACTGCATGGCCACCCTGCCCGAGCTGCCCCTGCACCCACCTCTGCTCGTTCACCCACTTCTTGGTTTTGAGCCTGGAAGAAACAGGGCAGAGGGGGAAACAGCAGTGAGGAGACATCACAGCAGTGTACGACAGCTCAGTTGTGAGATGGATCGCGTTCTGCCTGCCTTGTCTTCCCCACTACCCTCCCCATGGTCTCCCCACAGTGTCCCGGTGGTGTCCCCACGCACAGGACAGGTTCTGGGAGCACTCACCCCTGGCGAATGAGCTGGGGGTAGGTTTTCACCAGGTAGTCAGAGATGTTCCTGCCCGTCAGGTTCAGCAGGATGTCCCCTGTGCCCCTTTGCACCTGGTGAGGACAGACAGATGGACGCACAGCCCCACTAGCTGCCTGGATCTCAGCAGCAGCCGCAGTTACCTGGGGTGGTGGGAGCCCTCCGGCGGCCGTGGGGCACTCGGGCAGCATCCTGCGCGCCCCCGGCCCGCTGCACTGGCAGGAGGGGGACGGCTCAGCTCGTGTCCAGTTCCCACGCCGCAGAGCTTCCAGCAAGGCCGGGGGAACCGGGGGCTGCCTGAAGCCTTCGGGGTGGGACGCAGGTGGGCACGGGCCCGTTCTGCTCAGCAAGCACCGAGGGAGGGGAGACCCCCCGTCAGAACGCGGCACCGAAGCGGAGCCGAGCCCCCCAGCTCCACGCTCACCCCTCCGCCTCGTCCTTCATGCACACGGTACCGAAGCCCGGTTCGGCCAGGAGCGCGGCCAGCAACCGGGACGTGTCCGCGTCCCCCGGAGCGTCATTGCTGCAAAAAGGCACAGGCGTGGGACGGCGGCTCCGGGTTGGGCAGAGCACTCGGGAACCGGACGCGCACCTGAAGAAGGTGAACTGATGCCCGTACATCCCGGGCTCCAGGCGCAGCGCTGGGTATCTCCCGAAGGGCGGCACGATGAGGCTGAAGAGCAGCGCAACGCAGACGAAGACAGCGGGCAGGACGATCTGCGGGGCAGCGGATCAAGGTTCGCCCTGAAGCCTCTGCCCCATCCCGGGGTCCCCCCCCCCTTCCCACGGCCGTACCTGTGCGAAGAAGCCCCGCGTGCTGCGCCGGGCGTGGAGCAGCCGCTTGGTGAAGAGAGCGCGGAGCTGCTGCCGGGTGAGCGCCCAGCCCCGCACGCATCGGCTGCCCTCGGCCGCTCCACGCAGCAAGTCCGTCTCTTGCGGCTCCTCTGCTGCAAAGCACAGACGGGTCCTAAGCCGGCCCCCGGCAGAGAGGAGCAGGGGCTCGGCCCCAGTTCGGGGGCACGGTTTGCTGCAGGGATGGCCCCGCGCCTGGGTGCTGCATGCGGGGACACGAGGGACCCCCCAGCCCCCAGTTCCTACCTCTGCGGGCTCCTTGGGCTCAGTGTAAAGAGAGGAAAGCAGGGTTATGGCCACGGCGGCTATCGTAGCCCAACCCCCCCAATTCATGCAGCTACTCTCTGCCCCCAGCAGAAGGGGCCAGGACACATCCCCAGCGCATTCACATCCCCAGACCCACTCCCATCGCATCCTCCCGCCATTCCCAAAGCCCGGAGGACACCACGAGGTCGAACAGGCACAGTGCAGCATCCCTCCACCCAGCCCTGCCCGCACGGACGGACGCGTGCCGAGGTCCATGCCCAGTTCTGGGGGTTTGCTTCCGGCTCCCCGGCCCCAGCTGCTCCACTTTACCCGGCTCCTCGGCAGCTGCTCCCTTGACCCCTTCTTTATCAGGGCTCGCTCCTCTCCCCAGCAGGGGTGTTCTGTTGCTGTTGCCTGATAAAACGGGATGGGAGTGGGGCCACAGCCCCCGGCACCTCCTCACCCTGCGCATCGGGATCCCGAAACTCCGTTCCAACCGGGACCGACGCTTTTACCTGTCCTGCCACCATCTACCCCGCTGTCCTCGGCCACTTTCAGAAAGATCTGAGAGGGGAGGAGCTGCCATCACGCACAGCGCAGATGCCCGCTGTCCCAGCGGTCCGATCCTCTGGGCACATCTCCGGACACCCCGACTCCGCGGTTACCTCCTCCAGCCTCGTGTCCGAGATGCCGTAGCCGGAGATGCCCAGCTCGCCCAAACGCGCATCCAGTTCCCGGAAGAGCTCCCCAAAAGCTCCGTCCCTGGCCCCGCTGTAGGGCAGCACGAAAAGCACCTCGCGCCCGATGTCCTCCACCAGCCTGGAGCCGGGGACGTGCTGCTGCAGCAGCGCCGACAGCTGCGGCACATCTGGGGATGGGGAAGGCGGTGCTCAGAGCGTGCGGGGCCGGGACGCGGTGCGGGGCTGTGCGGGGACGCTACCCGCTGCGCTGCCCTCGCTGTCCCGCTCTCCGACCTCGGAAGTGCAGCCGTCCTGCGGGAAAGGGCAGCAAAGGATGGGTGGGTGCTGCAGCGGGATCCAAGCCGGGGCTCTGGGCACGGAGAGTCGGAGAGGACAGGACCAAGGGGAGGCACCTTTTTGGTAGGGCCGGAGCCGCCGGCGCCCAGCTCGGTGCTCTCCCGCTTGACCAGGGTGAGGTAGTAACCCGTGCCCAGCCTGGCCTTGAGGAAGAGCGGAGACCCGCAGCAGCAGAGCCGGCCCTGCGAGATGATGGCGATGCGGTCCCCCAGCAGCTCCGCTTCGTCCATGTAGTGCGTGGAGAGGATGATGGTGCGCCCTGGGGGCACAGAGCCACGTCCCACTCCGGTCTCCCCTCTCTGGCTCCCATCTCACCCCGCTTCTGTAGGCTCGCAGCAGACAGAGGGAATGGGATCCCCCTCACCCTTGCGGTACTTGAGCAGCAGCTCCCAGATGCTGCGGCGTGAGTAGGGGTCAACCCCGGCTGTGGGCTCATCCAGGACCACCACCTTAGAGCCGCCCACAAAGGCGATGGCCACAGAGAGCTTCCGCTGCATGCCGCCTGCGGGGGAGCGGGCGTTGGGGACGGCATTGGGATGGAAATTGGGTGATGGTGGGGATGGCGATAGGGATGGCACAGCCCACACACCCGACAGGTTCCTGGTCTGCTCCTGGCGCTTGTGGGGCAGCCCCGTGTCCTGGAGCAGCTGCTCCATCTCCGCTTGCACCTGCTCCTCCGCCAGCCCCTTCAGCCTCCCGTAGAACCAGATGTGCTCCTCCACTGTCAGGCTACAGGGTGGGGGGGGTCAGCGGGGGTCCCGCCTGCTGCTCCCCCCCCCCTACCCCTGCCCTGCCTACATATCAAAGAGCACGTTGTGCTGCGGACACATCCCCATGGACTTCCGGATGCTGTCGATATCGGAGCGGATATCCCAGCCTAGGATGTAGGCAGTGCCGGAGGTAGGGGGCAGCAGCCCGGTCAGGATAGACCTGGGGAGGAGGGGGTGGCGAAATGGAAGTGGCAGAGCTCAGGGGAAGCTCTGAGCCCATCCTCATGGGGAGCTGGGTGGGGATGGGGCAGTGCCAGTGCTGGGGCTCAGCTCCCACTCCTAGGTTCCAGCTCACATGGTGGTGGTCTTGCCGGCCCCGTTGTGGCCCAGGAAGGAGGTGATCTGCCCCTCGTAGAAATCCAGGCTCAGCCCATCGACGGCCACATGGCTGCTGCTGCGGTAAACCTTCACCAGGTTGCGGATGGAGACTCCTGGCTGCAGCCGGGGAGGCGGCTCCTCCACCAGCACTGGGAGCCACCGGTGAGTCACAGCCAGGCAGGACCCTCACAACGGGGCAGGACCCACCCCGTGGCCTCCCGTGGCCGTGGGCAGGAGCTCACCTTGGGGTGCAGTGAGAGGACCGCTGGGGTAGGGGGGGTATCCGGCTGAGGGAGGCTCTCCAAACCAGTAGCTCCTCAGAAAGGGGAAATTCCAGGGCTTGGGGACCCCGTACTGACCTGTGGGCAGAGACACAGGCGCTGAGCAGGGTCGAGCAAAGGGCCGCAAGGGGCAGAGGCTCTGCACTCACCTGGGAGGACGCCCTCGATGTACCAGGCTGCCAGCCCATAGAGGACAGCGTCCAGCAGCAGCAGCCCCATGGCCATGGCGAAGCTGTAGGGATCTCCCGGCACAGGGCTGGTGCCCAGGTTATGCCACTGCATGCCCACCCCCTGCTCCTCATACAGCGAGAAGTACTCACAACCAAAGCCAAAGGCCACTGGGGACAGCAGGCTCTGCAGCACCAAGAGTGGCACAGGTGGAGAACACGGCCATGCGGGTGCAGGGGTGCTGAGCACCCAAACCCCACAGCCAGCACATCCAAGGGATATTGGGGTGCAGGGAACGAGGAGCTGCTCACCACGAGGACGCGGAGAGGAAAGGTGACGTGGTCACGCCATGCCACGCACAGCACGTAGGGCAGGTAGAGAGAGAAGTAAAGGATGCCACCGCACGCCGAGGCCAGGTTGGCACGGGGGAAGAAGGTGCTGATGAGGAAGCACTGACAGATGGTGGCCACCGAGAAGGTGCCAAGGAAGAGGAAGATGACGGCCGGGTTGCTGTAGGGCAGGATGTCTCCCAGCTGCAAAATGTGGCAGGTTGGAGTTGCAGAACCCTCCCCACACCATGCCGGCTGCCACCCCCCCAACCTGCCTTGAGGATGAGGACGAGGAGAGCTGAGCTGAGGAGGAAGGGGATGAAGCTGCTGAGGAACCAGCTGAGCCAGAGCATCCCGCTGCTCAGCCCCATGCTCCGCATGGTCTCCTTGAGACGCGCCTCCTTCTCATGCACCACCCCCTTGATGATCATGGCCACCGAGTAGATCCACGCCAGCGTCATGAAGAGCGGCAGCGAGCGGTTCAGCACCCTCAGGAACCTGAGGAGGGCATCAGTCTGACCTCCCCCCCTGCATGTCCCACCACCAACAGGGACACAGCCCCGCAGCAGCACTCGGCCCATGCCCCAGGGCAGTGGGTCGCTGGGGGTCCTGCAGCACTCACACATCATCCACGTAGCAGGGATAGGGCATCTGCTGCAGGTAGACCCCCACCCGTGGGACAGACCCTGTCTGCACCCGCACCACCGCCTGCTCCACCAGGTCCTGCACGTAGACAAAGCCACCCCACACGTAGCGCAGGTCGCTGAATGGGTCAGCTGCAGGGCCCGGGTCCCAAAACCTGGGGTAGAGCAGCACGCTGAGAGGGGAGAAGGACGGACAGCACCCCACTCCAGGCTTTGGATGCTCAGAGGGGCTGCATCCCCCAACCTGTCCTTGATTTTGTTGGTCCTCGTGACATCGTCGATGTCCATGCGGATCTTGTAGCGCACGTGGGGGGGCAGCGCCGTGGCCGTGGCATTCAGGGGGGGCTGGAAGACCACAGCAGCCCAGAACTGCCTCTCCTCCAGCAGCTCCATGGCACGGGCCACCAGCTGCTCCTCGCTGCCCACCGCCTCGATCTTGTCCAGGCGGACGCATCCCAGGAGCTGTGACAGAGCACCCAGTGCCCGCTCCGCTTCATCCAGTGCCTGCTGCCAGCTGAGCCCTGCTGACCCGGCCAGCAACTGTGCCAACACCGACTGGGAGGTGCCATTGAGGAGCCCATCCAGGAGCGGTGCCCTGCCCGGTGCAAGCAGCAGCTCCTGCCAAGCATCAATGCAATAAAACCACCTGGCTCTGGAGGTGGCCCCATGCAGCCCCCGCTCTGGGCACGCACCCGCAGCGCCCGCAGCTCCTGGCTGCCATTGAGAATGGCACGGATGTGGGCTCCCAGCTCCAGAGCAGCACCAGCTGTGTCCCGCAGCGCTGCCAGCTCCTGGAAGGTGCGATTCACCTGCGAGGGGAGGGGATCAGGGGGGGGAAGCAGGGTGCAGCCTCCCCCCCCCCCCAACCCCCAGCACTGTGCGCGCTCACCTCAGCCATGATGCGGTCGGTGGCAGGACTGGGCGGTGTGTACAGGATCTTGCCCACAAACAGGGGTTTGATGCCGCGCCAGAAGAGCTGCGAAAGCGGGGCAGCCTCCAGGCTGCGGAGCAGCTCCTGGCAGAAGGAACCTGGCAGAGGGAAGAGCCGAAGCCTTGCATTGCCCCCACCCCCCAGAGGGGAACCTGAGGATCCCTGATTCCCCATCCCCTCTCACTGGTGTCGTTGTCGGGGGTTGCCGTGCTGCGCCTGGAGCCGTTGCGGTGCATGAAGGCACCGACATCGCTGTCCTCGTACCAGTTGAGGGAAGGCACCTGCAGCCCCCCACCCTCAGGGTGCCCACAGGCGATGCGTGATACGGCCTCAAAGGCGCCCACAGCAGAGGAACCAGGGGCTGTCAGCACTGTGACCTCACGCTGCAGCTCAGCCACGGTGCCCATGGAGGAGAGCTGCGGAGAGAGGGGCTGCAGGGAGGGCTTGGGTTGGGGCAGGGATGCAGGATGATGTGGGGATGCGGTACCTCCTGTAGCAGGGACTCAGCGCTCTGCAGGAAGGGGCCCAGGGCTGCCACAGCATCGTCCATCTCCAAGCTCATCTTCCACTCCTGTGGGGGTCACGGGGAGGGCTCACAGCCACCCCAAACACCCCCAGCAGTTGGGAGGATCCAGCTGTGGCAGGAGTTTGGCTGCTCCGGGCACCACGGGCACTCACATCACGTGGGCTGAGCCCCTCCACCAATGCCTGGTGCAGCAGCGAGGTGTTGGCGCGGAGGAGGCGTGTGAGGGCATCGCCCTGCAGCAGCCGGGATGAGATCAGCGCCGTTCGGCCCCGCAGTGCAGGCAGGAGCTGGGCGAGGTGGTGCAGGAGCTGCCAACCATCAGCACGCTGCAGGGCCTGGCGGACATCGGCCAGCAGGCGGGACAGGCTGCAGGCATGGGAGGGGGGGGATGTGAGGGGAGCAGAGCCCGGCTTGGCATCCCTCATTGCCCACCCTGCTCACATGGAGCCTCCAAAGTTGCCCACTGTGCCAGGGGCCTCTCCTGGGGTGGGCTGCTGGAAGCAGGGGTTGTGCACGTTGCAGAGGATGCCCTGCAGCCAAGGCAGCGTCCCAGCTGATGGCAGCGCCTTGTTGGGGAAATGGCCTGAGGGGGAGAGAAATAGGTCTGGGGGCTGCACCGCTTCCATGGAGAGACCCAGACCCCCACCCTGCGCAACTCCAGGAGCAGAGCATGGCAACACTCACACTGGTGCTGCTGGAAGGGGGGGTGGGAGCGCCGCACGGCCACCAGCACCAGGAAGAGGAAGAGAGGCCACAGCAGCTCGATGGCCAACTGCACCTGAGGGGACACCGCAGCTGGAGGGGACCATCGGCACTGCGGGGTCACCACGGAGACCCCCTACCCGAGCTGCAGGCGTTGCTCACCCGCTGCCTCCGGCGGTAGACGAGGTTCTTCCAGAGCAGCAGCTGCAGCTGCGTCCCTACAGCCATGGCTGCGCCGCGTGTAGCGCCGACGTTGTGCGCTGCGTGGCTCCGGCTGCGGGGTGAGAAGCATCCCATACTCCTGAGTCACTGCCTCCATCCCCCTGCCAGGCTGCCCGCGGCTCAGCAGGGCTGGGTTGGGCACCGGCACAACCCCGCGGTGCCGGGAGGAGTCGGCTCCGGAACCCGGCCAACAAAGCGCCTTTCCCAACCCGAGCCTCCAAATCCTATTCTTTCGCAAAGCAAAACCAGCAAAACAGGCACGAGCTCTAGAGAGCTCCTTTGGATCCAGAAGATGCGTTCACCCTCACGGGGCTGCAGGTGCCCAGGGGTGTAGGATGGGTCAGGGCGCTGCCCGTGCCTCAGTTTCCCAAATGCGGGCGCTCAGCTCCCAGCCCGTGTGCGGGGCACAAGGATGAAATGCGTGCCTGCCCGGCTCCTGCCCGTGCGGAGCACGGCGCGGAGGGCCCCCCCCAGTTTCCCTGCTGTTACCTCCGATGCCAGTCCTGTCCGGAGCAGGGAAGCGCCTGGATGCAGCCAGAGCGGAGCGGGGGACGGGCCTTTGCAGCCGGGGCCACCCCCCCCCGGTGCCCGGAGCCGCGCACTCACCCGTCCGCCCGGTCCTACAGAGCCCGAGGAGGGGCGGGCGGCACCGGACGGGATTATGAGATCTCGGGCGGCAAATCCCGCTGATCTCCGCCGGGGGGAGGGTTGGGGGGGTAGGGCTTCGCCCCCTTCCTGCTATAGGGAAGGGGAAGCGGCGGGGGGGGGGGGGAGGGGGATGGGAGGAACGGGGGGAGTGGGGACAACGGGGCGGGACCCTGCAGCCGGGGGGAAACTGAGGCACGGAGCGCCGGGGGGCACCGGGGAGCGGCACGGGGCAGCGCACGGCCTCAGCTCCAGCCGGAGCGTCCCATGTCGGCCCAGGGGGGCAGGCAGCCGCCGGGGGGGAGGATGCGCATAGCAGAGGGGAGATGGAAGCGCTAAAGATGATAAGGGGGGGAACCTTCAGTAGGGAGATGGGAGATGAGGAACCCCCACCGAAACACGTTACCGATGCCGGTTCCCACGTCACGTTATCACGGCGGGCCCCGCCCCAGCCGTCTTACAAACAGCTGCGTCATGGAGCGGGGGTCTTAAAGGGGCCCCGCCGCTTCCCGGGGGTCCCGAAGCCGCCCCCTCGCCACAGCGCATCGGCTGCAACTACGGGTACCGCTCCGCTGCTGAGTAATTCGGGGGGTGGGATGGGGCGCGGCTACGGGAAGGGATGGGGCGGAACTGCCGCCCTCCCCACGCTGTGCTTCACCCCAAAGCTTCGCCCCAAAGCGTCTCACCCGGCCCTGGTCCAGGGGATACGCGGGGCTCGGGTCCCAGGGCCCCCCCCAGCCCTGGAGCAATGCCCAGGAGAGTGCAGCAGAGAGCGCTTTCCTGCTCAAGTCGTTTGTTTTTTTTCTTAAAGAAAAGGTCGATTCCTTTTGTTTTTCTTTTCTTTTTCTTTTTCTTTTTTCTTTTTTTTTTTAAAAAAAAGCTTTCAATATAAGAACATCTGTATTAAAAACCCCCACGTGGTTGGAAGAAGCCCCCGGCCCGTGGTTGCCCCCACCTCACACAGCATCACCCTGCAGTGCAGGGGCACCCGACTGAGATGGAATCTGAAACTTTGGTCCCAAGAGTTCTCCAAAAAACAGCACATCCAGCTTTGCTTTTAGGGAATCATAGGAGAGAGCATGGAATGCCCACAGCCCCAGACCCTTCCAGCACAGGACAAGGAGTGGGCAAAGCTGCAGGGCTGCATCTTGGCCAGTCCTTTCCCAGAAAAAAGAGATTCCTTTTAACATTATTTAAAAAAGAAAGAAAAATAGAAAGAGGGAATGATGAACTGAGGCCAGAATGTGGCTGCGAGGGGGACTGCATGGGGACAGCCCTGCTCAGCAGCTCTCCTCCTGCTGGTAATAGTGGTACCCAGGGAGGTCAGTGCCCAGCTCACCGGCGGCGTTGGCTGCATCCCCTGGGATGCCTTGTGGGCAGTATTTGGGGTCATAGATCTGGCGACCCAGGCCGAAGACCTGCCCGCTCTGGTTGGCACCCTGGTTGGATCCCATCTGCAGCGACATGGAGGAGTTGTCACACTTCTCCAGTCCCATCTTGGCGTCGTAGATGTGCCGTCGGGTGCCGGGTGCTGTCATGCCCACCTGGAAGGAAGGGAGGGAGGGAGCGAGTGGGGCTCAGCACGGTGCTCCACACAATGCCATCATTTTGTCCCCCCCTCCCTGGCTCACCTGGCTGGCACATTTGTTGGTGCCCATCTGCAGGCTGATGGTGGAGTGGTCCATGGGTGGCAGGATTTGGTTCTTGGGGTCGTAGAGGTGCCTCCTGGTGCCGTAGGCCGTCATGCCGGACTGGCTGGCACACTTATTGGTGCCCATCTGGGCAACAGAGAGTGGTGAGAAGCAGGCACCGCCCCATCCCCCCCCATCATCCCCATCCTCCCACAGGGGATGGCAGAGGAACCCCCCAGCTGTGATGTGGGGCACTGGGGGTTGGCAGCTCCCACCTGCAGCCCGATCACGCACTGCCCAGCTTTCATCTTGGCCTCATCGAAGTTCCGTTGCTGCCGCTCGGAGTATTTCACACCAATGTCCACACCACTCTGCAGCCCCTTGGTCTTGGCCTGAGGGAAGGCGGTGAGGAATGAGGAATCTCAGACTTGGGGAGCTGCTGGGCACAGACCGGTGCTCATCCATCCCACGGAGCTGCCCCCATCCCTCCCCATGCTCTCACCATGCCTGCCAGCGCCAGCAGCGACACCTGCACCTGTGTCAGATTCCCACTCTCAAAGAGGTCGTTGGCTTCAAAGAGGTCCACAGGGTTCATGCCGTAGCTGGCCATGGCCTTGATGAAGTTGGAGAGGTTCTCGAGCTGAGGGGAGGCACAGAGCACTCAGGTTGTGAGGAGGGGGCACAGGACAGCCAGGTTACAGTGGGGGCATGGAAAGCTTGGGGGCTGCTTGCACCCACCTGGTGCCAGTTCAGTGCCGAGCGGTTGATCTTCCTCACCGAGTTGGGCTGCAGTTTGTTCATCAGCCTGGGGGGAGGTGATGGTGGTGAGCTTGTGGGTACGAGGGTCACCCCTCCCCAGGGGAATGCTGACATCACCTGGGGGTCTCTGGCCCGCTCCTCCCAGCTGGGAATGAAGCAGCCCCACAACACCGGAGATCCCAGAGCCACCTTCCCTCTAATTGCCCCCAGGGCTCCCCACAGCTGGGTCTCCCAAACCACGCAGTGCCTGCGGGCCGTGTTGGCACCTCCCATGGGTGCCGTGGGACTCACTCGCAGAGGATGACCCCATCCTTCAGCCCCTTCTGGAAGTCGGCCCCGATCTGCCGCCCGGTGACGCTTTCGATCCACGTCCGCAGCTCTGCCTCCTTCTGTGGGTCGTATTTCTGGGCGAGCTGGGGGAGGGTGTGGGGTGGTCAGACACGGCCTTGTGTGCACCCCAAACCCCGTGGGGACCGCTCCCCAGCACAAGGCCGGTCCCACTGCACACCACAGTGTGAGGCGTGGTTTGGACAGCCCCGGGATATGCGATCAGTTGCAATTTCCTGGTGCACAGGAAACCCAGATTCAGCGGTACAGAGACTGCCGAGGGGAGGAAGGAGAGCAAGAGCTGCAGCAGGGCCCTCCGGGGTGGGCACGGTGTGCCCGAGGATGGAGGGTGACGGTGGAGAACAAAGCCACCGAGCTTCTCTGCGCCGCCGGCTGCCGCTCTGCTCCGCGCACAGGAGCGGTCCCAGCCCCGCACGGCTCAGTGCTGTCATCAGCACGGCCACATCCAGCACAGCCCGCAGTCTCGCACGCGGTGACCCCGAGACTCTGCAAACTGTCAAAGAGGAAGAGGACGAGCTGCTGGCACGGCTGCTTCTCACCTCCGCCCACGGGACCCAGCACCGACCCCAGCCGCGCTCATCCCTCCCGCCGGTCCCTTCACGCCGCCGCGGATTCCTCGGCCACCGCGGCTATGCCAGGAATGCGGCCGCCTCCTCCCAGATGCAGAGCAGCCGCCCGGGAACGGCATCGCCTCGGCCCGACAGCGGGGACAGCGGATCCTCACCCTGGGTTGGAGCAGGGAAAGCTGTCGCAAGAGGAGGCTGAGAGTCCCGAGAGCCATCGCTGCAAAGACGCAGCACAGCCCACCCTGTGCCAAAAGCCCAAGGACTCCACGGGGCTCAGCTGTGCCCTGTGAGAGGGGTGCCTGCTCCTGCCCTGTGCCTGTGCTGCAGGGTCACCAAGCCGGTCCCCAGGTTCCATCAGACACCTCTATGGAGCCTTGCACAGACAGAACCGAGGGGAGCACAGCTCTCTGCAGTCTCCGTGCCTCAGTTTCCCTCTCAGTAGCCCTGGCGATGCGCCTTCTTGCACAGAAAACAGCTGGGGGGATGCTCACCTCACAGAACCTCAGAGGGTTCAGAGGAACACCCTGGGATGGATGCAGAGCTGCCCCATGGGAGAGCTATTCCCAAGGGCAATGGCCCCACAGCCCAGTCTCAAAGAGGAAGCTGGATCTGACTAGGATGCAAGGACGGAGCGGCCACCACGGTCACACTTGTGCTGTCACGTGGATGCTGGTGGGATCCCCCCACGCACAGCTGACCTACACACAGCACTGATTCCTCTTTCCCCCCCTTCCCTCACCCCGCCTGGGGGACGCAGCAGAGGAGCTGAGGGCCGTCCTGCAGCAGGAGCAGCCCGTGAACAGACCCCATCATAGGACAGGGCTGCAGGTCCGACGGGTTCTCAGCAGTGATGTCAGCCTGCAGCCTGCACAGCGGGGCCGTCAGACTGGCTCAGCTCTTGCTGAACCAAGCTAAAGCACCTGGGAGCAGGCAGCGGCGAGGCCCCTGCACGTGTCCACCCACTGGGTACAAGCAGAGGCCCGTCCTCGTGCAGTGACGAAACCCAAATCCTGTGAGGCCAGGAGGGAGAGCCCAGCTTGAGCTGTGTGCGCATCCCGCATCCTGCCTGTGTCCTGGGTTGGACATCCAGCCGTTGATCCCATCCCTGTGCTGCACGGGTGCACAAGGAAGGGGAGGTGGCTGCTGCATCCCCCCACAGCTGAGCTCCATTCCCAGAGCAGGGATAGGGCACAGCCTGGGCTGTGGACCCAGCCAGGGGACCCAGCCCTGTTCTGAGAGTGGGAAGGGCAGCCCTCCGGACAGCACCCCACATCATCTTGGAGTGCAAACAGCCCCAGCAGAGCAATCGGGTTCCACTGCCCCCTTCCAGTCTGACATCAGGGCCCAGTCTGAGCCTTGGGGTCCACCAAGAGGGACATCGTCCCTCCCCGAGGGACACAGAATGATGGGAAAACAGAGAGCAGGGAAACCTCGGGAGCAGAGCTGCACGGAGCCGGAGCCATCGCCCCACTCACATCCCCCCCCCCCCCCCCCCCCCCCCCTTGCAGGGAACCGGGGGGGACCGGGGCGAGAGTGGGGGCTGCCGGTGCCCGGGATCCCTCCCAGACCCCCGGGGCCCCGCGGGACAGAGTCAGAACGCCCCACGATCGGAGCGCGGCTCCGGCACACACCGCGCCCCGGGACCCGACTCCGCATCTTCCGGAGGGCATCGAGACCCTCGGAACACCTCCGGGACTTCTCTGCTCGCAAACCCCCGTTGGTCCCGGAACCCCCCCGCCCCCGGCGCGGCTCACCCGGTTCTTGACCTCCGCAGAGAGGCCGTAGGAGGGGCCCTTGTTGAACTGGGAGCTGCTCATGGCGCGACGGCGGCGGCGGAGCGGGGATCGACGGCGGGACCGGGAGAGACCGGGCGGGACCCGGCGGGAGGGGGGGTGGGGGGGTCGGGCCCGGCCCCCCCGCGCTGATTGGACGGGCTCGAAATGCCCAAATAAGGACAGGAGTGGCTCCGGACCCGCGCATCCCGACACCGACACGCGGGGGGCTCCGGGAGCTCTGGGGACGGAGGTTGGAGACGGAGCCGCCCCGGGCACGCGTGGGACACCGGGACACCCCCACGGGTGTGGAGTGCTACGGACGCGCACACGCGTGTGCAAGCCCCGAACACGTGCGCGCAGTGATGCGCACAACCGGGCCACGCGCGGCCACGCGCTCTCGCGCGCACACCTACCCGCACGCCCCCTCCCCGCCCCCTCTGCCCGACCCCCTGGTCCGACCGCCTCCCCGCATCCCCATCCCTCATCTCCCCGCCCCGCACCGCCCCTCTGCTCGCTTTGCGGAGGGTGACCGAGAGCTGCACGGCTGCGTTGTGCTGTGGGTGGGGTCCTGGGGGGGAATGGGGGGGGGGCGCAGGTGTGGCCGGGGACCAGAAATGAGGGCAGAGCAGAGCAGAGCCGGGCTGGGCTGAACCGAGCGCTGGAGCCCCGCAACCCCGCACTGCGCATCCATCAGTTAACTGAAGGGTCTGACGGCCCCACAGCCCCAGTGCCGGGGAATCCGTCCTCCCTGGGCCGCAAAACTCCACGAGGAATCCCCGGCACCCGCACGCTGAGTGCCACACGACACCGGGGGGGGGCGGCCGGAGACCCCTTCCTCCCGGCCTCGTGCCCTCGCCGCACTTTTAGCTTTTCCTGTTTCAACTTTGCCTGCGAACCCAATGAGGAAATAAGGCGGTGTCACATGCGCTGCGCTGACAGTTGGCCCCAGCGAATGCTGACGGAGGGGTAGCGGAGAGCTGCTGGCAGCTCGGGGCCCCCCCAGGGCCGCCCTATAGCCATGTTCTCCCGGAAGAAACGTGAGTTGATGAAGACCCCCTCCATCTCCAAGAAGAGCCGCGCGGGGAGCCCCATCCCGCAGACCTTGCCTGTAAGTGAGGTGGGGAGGGAGGGATGGGGTGGCTGGAGGGATGCGAGGAGGAAGGAAATGAGGAAGGACTCCGCCGACGGGACCGGGGGGACTTTGCCCCAGATGAAGGGGATGCAGCAACAGCCGAAGGGCCCGGCTGGGAGGAGAGCGGGCAGAGCTGGGGCTGCGGCAGAACATGGGGAGCGCGGTGGAGGGAGCGAGAGACCCCGACTGCTCAGGGGCAGGAGCAGGGGAAGTGAGGCTTGGCCAGCCCCACACCACGGCTCTGCTATGGGTTTATTTACTCATCAGTGACCCGGAGTGCAAGAGGAAGCGCTTCTCCTCTGTGGGGAGGCCGGCAGACGGGGTTCCTCAGCCCGCCCCGCGCCTGCGCTGCTCCCCAACCCACGGGACGGGGCCGCCGGCTTCAGCCCGCCCGCAGCTCCTCGCAGGGTCACCCATCCCCATCCCCATCCCTTCTTCACGGTTCTCCCCTGCTGAGGGGTCTATGGGTGGGCGCAGCCTGCAGGCGCTGGGATGCTCGGCAGGGCGGCGGGGCGGAACAGCTACAGCCCCTACGCTGCCGGGCGCCGCAGGACGGGGACGGCCAGCTCTCCAAAGCGCTCCCTGGATTCGCTGCCCTGCTCGCCCTCCGTGCGGCTGACGGTACGGGGATGGTGGGAGGGAGCAGCCCGCGGGGTCTGCAGTGCCCTCATCAGCTCTGCTCGAGGTGCTGCCGTCTGGGTGGCCTCGTGTTCCAGGGCAGGATTGGAGAAGATGCCGCGGTGTTTTTGCCCCATTGGTGCCAAATCTGCTGCTGTTCCCAGCACACTCGTGTCACAGTTGAGGCTGTGTTGGGATGGAGGGGTGCAGAACCCAACCCCATCGGTGATGGCTTTGGGGCACGGGGTCTTGGGAGGTGGCTATCAGCCTCTCCCTTGGGGTGATTTCACCCCTAGAAATCAGGGCTCTGTGTGTCTGCAACAATTCTGTACTCTTTGCTATTGGCGGCCCTGGAGGCGTCCCCAACCCCGCAGTGCTAAGGATGTGCTGGACTTGGACAGCAAGAAAAAGAGGAAGGGATGTGCAGGGCCAGATCCTGCTGTCAATGGAGCCCACCATCCTCAGGCAACGCCATCCCCAGGGCGGCACTCACGCTGTGCTGTGCTCCTGCAGGATCTGTCCCGCAAGGACTGCCTGGAAGCTCCCAGCCCCACGGAGCTGCCTCCCACCAGCTCCAAACTCAGCAGCAGTCCCAGTGCTGTGGGCACCCTGAAGCGCCCCACCAGCCTCAGCCGCCATGCCAGCGCCGCCGGCTTCCCTCTCACTGCTGCCAACCCCCGGGCCGTCCCTAAGGGCCACAAGACCCCCACATCCCACAGCCCCATGGAGGGAGGGGAGGGTCCTTTCATCGATGTGGAGGACATCTCCCAGCTCCTGACCGACGTGGCGAGGTTCGCAGATGCCCTGGAGAACCTGCGGGACGTGGTGCTGCGTGATGGTGAGTGCTGGGCTGGGTGCCCCCCGGGTGGCCATGGAGGGGGAGTGGGACTGGGGGACCACAGAACCCCCACGGCATCGCCCCACGGCACAGGGCTGTAAGGCTCCAGGGATGAAGGCTCCAGCGGGTGCTGAAGAACAACATGCTTGGTCCAATGGGGGGGGAGGGGGTCCCTGCCCTGGGGGGGCTGTGCAGAGCTGGGGGCCCAGGGGCAGAGGGTGGTGGGTGGCTGCTGGGAGCTCAGAGCCAGGATAACACTGCTTCCTGCCTGCGAGCTATTTTCATCCGCCTGCTTTCCTGTTTACAGCACAGCAGTGCCAGCTGCCTGGCAGTGGCCCTGGACCCTATGGGGCACCAGCACAGCCCCGGCCCCTGGCCCTCCCTTTGGGATGGGGATGATGCTCGAAGCAGGAGCGGGGCTGCAGGGCTGCAGGGCTGTGGGGCTGCAGGGCTGTGAGGCTGTGGTCTCCGGGGTTGCAGAAAGCAGCCACTGTGGTTGCTCCCCACGATGAGGTGGGGCTGCTGGGATCACATGGTGCCCTGTTTTCAACAAACATGTTGACGCATCCTCACTCACGGTGGAAAACAGCCGTGCCCAGACGTGGGGAACATGGTGCTGGAAATGAGAGAGGGAGCAGAGGAAAGTCCTTCCCCACCTGGAGCTGGGACCCAGGCTGCTGTCCTCAGTGCATCCCTATGGGATGCTGAGCGCTGCCTGAAGGGGCTGCCAGCACCCTGCCCTGAGCTCACACACTGCTTCCCCTGGCTCTGAGCACTGGGTTGGGGCTGTGGCGTGGTGCTGGACCCCACGGGACACAACCAAGCCAATGGATGGGGCAGGATCGTGTGGCCAGCAGGGAGGAGGGGAGGAAATGGGAAGGAAATTCCCATACCGCTTTCAAAGGAAAAATTTACTACTGAGGAAAAAATGCCTCGAAGGTGTGCCTGCACCATGGCAGGGGTGAGCACAGCACCAGGGATGGGGTGTACACAGGGCTGCCTTTTCTCCTGCAGACCCCAAGGAGTCCCAGCGGCCGCAGGCCCACGAGTGTCTGGGTGAAACGCTGCGGGTGCTGCGCCAAGTGATCAACAAATACCCACTGCTCAACACCTTGGAGACGCTGACTGCAGCAGGGACCCTCATATCCAAAGTGAAGGGTGAGCCCAGGGCGGGGGGCTCCATCCAATTCCCACCCCGTTGCTGGGGAGCCCATTTTGGGGCTGCCTGGAGCAGGGCTGCCAATGGATGGGGCACGGAACGAAGGCGCTGCCATCCAAGCCTCAGCCCTATTCCAGCCCCCTGCTCTGGTCCCACATCCCCGTGTTTGTGAGTGGGCTCTGAGGGCTCCGGTCCCACCCGGGGCAGAGCAGTTACAGCTGTGGTGGGGAGGGCGAAGGGGGAAGGAGGGAGGGCTGTGGTAACCGCAGGCACAGCACAACACTGCGTCACCGCTTCCTGGAGCTGTAACCACACGGGGACAGGAAGCCTCGGGGCTGGCAGTGCTCTGCCATGGGGCCGGCCCCACATGGGGGCCTTGGGATGGAGGCAGCTGAGTGATGATGGAGATCCGGGTCCTCACCCAGCTGCCAGCATGGCAGAATCGTGTTCCTCTGTTGTCCTGGCCTCCTCATGGCCGTGACCCCGGTGCTGGGAGCTGCGTGAGATGGTCCGTGCTGTGGGGTGCAGGGTGCACAGGGGTGATGGGGCTCCTGTTTCTCCCCCACCCGCAGGATTCCATTACGAATCCAACAATGAGACAGACAAGAGGGAGTTTGAGAAGGCTGTGGAAACCATCGCGGTGTCCTTCAGCAGCACGTAAGGGTTTTGCACCGCCGCCCCTGGATGCGGATGGGGTGCTGGGAGGTGGCGCTGCTTTGTCACCGCTGCTCCTCCTCTGGCTGACTGTGTTCCTCTTGTCACAGCGTCTCTGAGTTCCTCATGGGGGAGGTGGACAGCAGCACCATCCTCTCCATCCCCCCCAGCGACCAGAATCAGGTGTGTGCCTCCCGCTGGGGGTCTGCTGGGGTCTCAGCCCTAAACCTGAGCACAGGGGTCCCCTCTGAGCACTCCTGTTTGTCTGACGCATTCCTTCCTTTCCTGATTTCCCAAAGTCTATGGAGAGCCTCTATGGGGGGATCCCTGGGCCTGGAGGGGATGGTGTGCCCTCGGGCATGGAGAGCTATGATGCAGGTGAGCAAGCAGGCATTGCTGTGGGACTTGGGGGTGGTCAAAAAGAAATGGGCTCTGCCATCACCACCTGGACATCATCCTGCGCTGAGCTGCCCCTGGGGACACAGCTGAGATGAGATGGCAGAGCGGCTGCTGTGGGCATTGGGGTCTTCCTGGCTACTCTGGGGGTCCTAGGACCAGCCCAGCAATCAGCAGCAGCACGGTTTGGGATCATTCCCCTTCTCCTCTGTCCCCACATCACAGTTCGTCCGGCGGCGGAGGAGGTGGATGTGATGCTGCAGCGCTGTGAGGGAGGTGTGGATGCTGCCCTGCAGTATGCCAAGAACATCTCCAAGTACATGAAAGACCTCATCGGGTACCTGGAGAAAAGGACGGCGCTGGGTGAGATGTGGGGGGGGGGTGGTCTGTGCACTGTGGGGTGGCTCTGGAATGGGGGGATGATCCTGAGAGCACAGCATGGGGCCAAGGGAGCCAGAGCTGCTGGGAGGTCCCTGAAGTTCTTGACTCACGTTTAAGAAGGAACCCAACGAGCACAGAAAGCCTTCTGTTTCAACTTTCTGCACTTCCAACCTTTCTCTTCCAGAACTGGAGTTCGCCAAAGGGCTCCAGAAGATGGCAAACAGCTGCAAGCAAACCTTCACGCAGGAGGTACGGCCAGCCTGGAGCTCCCCAGCTGTCCTGGAGCTGACAGCATCAGCCTCGTGCTGAGCCTCAGAGTGCTGCTTTTGTCGTTCCTCAGACCAGCATGCCCTTCCTGTCCATCTACCTGCTGGCACTGGAGCAGGACATGGAATACGGCACGTCGGTCCTGCAGACTGTCACCACGCTGCAGCACCAGACCTTCCTGCAGGTGAGCATGCAGTGCACGGAGCAGCTCCTGCCAGGGCTCCGTGCAGGGCTGTGCTTTGCCAGCTGCACCATTCGCTCCTGCAGCCGCTGACTGTGAGGCGCCTGGAGCACGAGAAGAGAAGGAAGGAGATCAAGGAGCAGTGGCACCGTGCACAGCGGAAGCTGGTGAGGCATGAAGGTGTCCATCCACCCACCCACCCATCCACCCACCCACCCACCCACCCATCCACCCACCCATCCATCCATCCACCCATCCACCCATCCACCCATCCACCCACCCACCCACCCATCCATCCATCCACCCATCCATCCATCCACCCACCCACCCATCCATCCATCCATCCATCCATCCACCCACCCATCCATCCATCCACCCACCCACCCATCCATCCATCCATCCATCCATCCATCCACCCACCCATCCATCCATCCATCCACCCATCCATCCATCCACCCATCCATCCACCCATCCATCCACCCATCCATCCATCCATCCTGGGCAGCTTTGTGCAGGGTGACCCCTGCAGGGCTCAGCCCTCACCCCGGTGCTCCTCCTTTGGCAGCAAGATGCAGAGGTGAACCTGCGGAAGGCCAAGCAGGTGTACATGCAGCGCAGCGAGGAGCACGAGAAGGCCAAATATGTGGCAGTGAGAGCAGAGGAGGAGCAGCAGAGCACCGCCAGCAACGTCACCACCAAAACCCTGGACAAGAAGAGGCGGCTGGAAGAGGAGGCCAAGAACAAGGTGGGAGCACAGCAGCTCCAGGCACTGCTTTGCAGGGATCTTCTTGCTCCTTGGTGTTCTGGCACAGGGCAGCCCAGAAGCACGGGGGCTGGAAGCTCAGCCTGACCTCAGCACAGAGCACAGGGTCCAGCACAGGGAGGCAGCTCCCATCCAATTCCACACCTCTGAGCAGCTTCCATCTCCCCTCTCCAACTCCTCAGGCAGAAGAGGCCATGGCCACCTACCGGACCTGCGTGGCAGATGCCAACACGCAGAAGCAGGAGCTGGAGGACACCAAAGTGAATTCCCTGAGGCAGATCCACGAGCTGATCAAGCAGAGCGACCAGGTCATCAAACTGGTGAGTTGGGAGGGCTGGGGGCCGTGCCACAGCCGGGGGGGCCGGAGGGCAAGCAGCTGCTCAGCCCTGCGCTGCACAGAGCCAAGGACAGGGCTGCAGCCCCAGCCCCACTCCCGATTCTCCACCTGGCAGCTCCGTGCCTCTCCTCCCCCTGTGCCACCCCCTGACTCCTGCCCTGACTTCCTCCCCGTTGTTTTCAGGCCACCATCGCCTTCTACCAAATCATGCACATGCAGACGGCGCCGCTGCCCGTTTACTTCCAAACCCTGTGTGAGAGCAGCAAGCTGTACGACCCCGGGCAGCAATATGCCTCGCACGTCAAGCAGCTGCAGCGAGGGGATGAGCCCGACACGCAGTACGACTTCGAGCCTTACGTGTCCCACAGCGCCTGGTAGGAGAGGAGGGGGAAATCGCTGCTCCTCTGCACCAACCTGCAGGGGGGGCTCCTGCAGACAGAGGCTGCTTGGTGCAGGAGCAGAAGGCTTCCACCTCAGCTCTGGTGGATAGCCACTACTTTTGGAGTGGCTTTTCTAGCATCCCTCCCCCTACGTCCTCTTGGACATGGCCCTTCTCCTCCCTCCCCACCACCAGGTCCCCCTTCACCCGCACACGGAAGGGCAGCTTCAACGCCAGCGACTTCTCCACCAGTGGTGGCTCTGATGGGGCTGGGCTGCCCAGGGATGGGAGCAGCACAGATGGACCCAGAGAGACCCAGGGTGGGACGCTGGCAGAGCGCAGAGGTGAGAAAAGCCCAGCCCTGAGCACTGCCTGCAGCAAGCAAATGCTTCTGCTATCAGAGCTGCTCTGCGTGGCATCAGGGGCAGCCCCAAACGGTGAGCCCTTCTTCCCACAGCAGGGAGGGGACACCAGGTGCACAAATCCTGGCCGACCACCTCTGAAGCTGACAGCAGCCTGGATTCCAGCACAGGTGGGTGCAGAATCCGGGCCGTCCTTTGCCCTCTGGTGGAGCCCACCCGAAGGCAGCACCTCCTTGCCAACAGCGCTTTCTTTTTTCTTTCATTTTTCCTTTTTATCTTTTCCTTTGTCTTTATATCTTTTCCTTCCCATCCTCTCCTCCCCTCTCCTTTTCTTTTCCTTTTCCTTTTAGCTTCCCTAAGAATTAAGACTCCATCACAGCTAACTGCTGATCCCTACCTACTGGAACGGGGGGGGAACCACCAAACCTGTGCTGCACCCATGGGAAGGTGCAGCTCCCTCAGCCCTTGATTCCTCTAGCAATCCCCAGCTCCCCAGCTGCCAGAACCCAACGAGCACAGAAACCCTTCTGTTTTTCTGTTTCTCTTCACTTCCAACCTTTCTCTTGCAGAGGTCATCTTGTTGTCCTGCTCTACCTCCACTCCTTGCTGCAGGGACAGCCACACGCACAGGAGTGCCCCCAGAACCCCCCCCCTCCTTCATCCCCCCCATCCCTCCCAGCTCTCAAACCAGGCTTTGCTTTAGCAGGAGAGTTCAGCCACAAACTGCAACGGTTGTCATCCAATGGCACCATGTCCTCCAGCGAGGAGCTGGGAGAGAAGGATGAGAACGCTGCCTCCTTTGAGCAGAGTATGTGATGGAGTGGAGATGCAGCTGTGCTGTGCTGTGCTGTGTGGGGTCTCTGCC
Organism: Tympanuchus pallidicinctus; assembly: GCF_026119805.1. Classification (NCBI taxonomy): domain Eukaryota; kingdom Metazoa; phylum Chordata; class Aves; order Galliformes; family Phasianidae; genus Tympanuchus; species Tympanuchus pallidicinctus. The sequence continues at coordinate 122,852 of NW_026294788.1, read as the reverse complement.
CCCCTCTTCTGCTGGGAGGAGAGCTGAAATACCAGCGAGTCCATGGGGAACACAACACCATTCCCACTAGGCAGGGACAGGCCCTGTGCAAAGCAGTGGCAACAGCTCCATCAGGAGCACAGCCCTTGGTTAGCTGGGATGTGGCCCAAAGCCCCGTCTGTCAGCATGTCCCGTGTGTCCACATGTTTGTCCGTGTGTCCCATGTGTCAGCATGTCCTGTGTGTCTGTTTTTCCCATATGTTCACGTGTCCCATGTGTCAGCATGACCCCACATGGCTCACGTGTCCCGTGTGTCTCCATGTCCTGTGTGTCCGTGTGCCCCACGTGCCGACATGCCATGTCCCCATATGACAGTGATCCTTCTGCTCGAGCCTCGCTCTGCCTGACCCCTAAGGAGACAGAATGCTGATGTGTCCCTTTGTTCTCTGCCTGTAGGCATCAATGGGATCACCCCAGAGATGGCAGCACCCACGGGACCCTTCCGGAACGTGGGTTTGTCCAGGGCAGCCCAGACCCACCGGCTGAGGAAGCTGCGGACCCCCTCCAAGTGCAGGGAATGCAACAGCTACGTGTACTTCCAGGGGGCAGAATGTGAGGAGGTAATGCTGGGGATGTGGGAGGATTGGGGAGGTGGGGGGGGGGGATCCCGCTTCTGAGCCCTTCCCTGTCTCCCAGTGCTACCTGGCGTGCCACAAGAAGTGCTTGGAGACCTTGGCCATCCAATGTGGGCACAAGAAGCTCCAGGGGAAGCTGCAGCTTTTTGGGCAGGACTTCCTGAAGGCTTCTCAGGGCAGCGCTGACGGCATCCCCTTCATCGTTAAGAAGTGCATCTCTGAGATTGAGAAGAGGGCGCTGAAAACCAAGGTGAGCCCCCTGCCCTCCCCTCTGCTCCAGCTGCTTGCCCTCCAGATGGGCTCTGTCCTGCTATGAGAACCAGCGCAGCCCTCAGGTTCTGAGGCAGGAGGTCCCACAACAAACAAACTGACACGGAAACGTGTCCTGCACTCCCTCTCTTCCCTACAAAAGGGGAACAGCAGCGACATCTGAGCTGCAACAGCTCTTCCAAACCTCCTGAGGGGGATTTCCACCCCCAAAGGAGTGGCTGGGAGCCGAGAGCTCGTGCGAACCCAAAGAGAAATGTTCAGCTTTGGTTTTCTCCCCCTTGGCAGGGCATCTACCGAGTGAACGGCGTGAAGACCCGCGTGGAGAAGCTCTGCCAGGCCTTTGAGAACGGGAAGGAGCTGGTGGAGCTTTCCCAGGCGTCCCCACACGACATCAGCAACGTGCTGAAGCTCTACCTGAGACAGGTGGGGGCAGAGGTGATTCCTGGTGATTCCAGCAATCCGTGCCTGGAGGGGGCGATCCTGCTGCCAGCTGTGCTGACAGCTGCCTGCTGGGTGGATCAGAGCCCCTCCTGCCCAGCTGGCCCGATGGAGGTGTGTGCAGGAGGATCAGCAATCTCACTGCACATCTCAGGGCGGCTCCATGCGTCTGCCCCCAGTGAGCCCTCACACAACATCAGCTGCAGCAGCGAAGTCCCTGCCCACAGCAACACAACGCGAAGCGCTGCACCGTCCCTCCCCTTTGCAGCTGGGGAAGCAGCAGGAGAAAGGGAAGTGGCCGTAAAGGTCGCCCCGCAGCGGGGCTGGGCTCAGCTCACTTCTCCCGGCCCTCTGCCTGCAGCAAACATCTCTGCCATCAGCTCAGTCCTGCACCGAAACTCAAACCCCGACCCACATCCTCAAACGGGGCAGGAGGAGAGGAAGCAGCTTCTCTCTCTCACGGCTTAACCCTTTCTGCTGGTTTCCTGGGGGCAGAGGAGGCTTCTCCCCACGTCCCCGCACTGCAGAGAGGGGCTGCGAGCTCCTGGATAGGGAGAGCAGAGAGCAAAAAGAAGAGGTCTGCCCTGTGCTGAGATCCAGGCTCAGTGCACGGCTGAGAAATCGGTTTCAAGTCCCTCTGCAGGAGCGCTGCTCTGCTGCAAAGCGATCCATCCCCAGCAAACACCCGGGGAAGGCACCGCAAACATCAGCAGCGCTGCACAACTGCCGGGCGGTGCACGAACGCACTCAGGTTGCTTTATGCAAACTTCAAAGCCAAACGCTCCTCCTGACAGCTGCAGGCTGCGCTGATTCCTTCTCACCTCCTCCTAGGGAACAATTAGCACCGTCCCATTTAACAACCTCTTATCTATAGAGAAGCCGCGCACACGCCCCAGGCTGGGTTTTTGTGTCTTTTTTCTGAAGGGAAAAGGAGCGTTCTCCATCTGGGGAGCTCACAGGGTTTCTCTCGCACTGTTCTTGCAGCTGCCCGAGCCCATCGTGCCGTTCCGGATGTACAACGCGCTGATGGGAGCAGCCAAGGAGAGCCTGCAGGGCGGCAGCGAGGCCAAAGGGAGGAGTGGGAAAGGGGGTCCGGAGCTGGTGGACAAAGGGGCCGACACCGAACGCGTGGTGGTGAACCTGGTGTTGAAACTGAAGGAGCTGCTGAAGGAGCTCCCGTGGGAAAACACGGCCACGCTGCAGTACCTCCTGCAGCACCTGAGGAGGTGAGGAGGGGGATCCGGGCTGGGGGGGCCGTCCCTTCTGTCCCCGTGGTGGGATGGGAAAGGGGAGCAGCCGCTGCCTGCTCTCATGGATTTCCTCATCCAGGATCGTGGAGGTGGAGCAGGACAACAAAATGACCTCCAGCAATCTGGGCATCGTCTTCGGGCCGACGCTGCTGCGGCCACGGCCCACGGATGCCACCATCTCTCTGTCCTCGCTGGTGGATTACCCCCACCAGGCGCGCGTCGTCGAGGCGCTCATCATCTTCTACCCCACCATCTTCGAGGACAAAGGCAGCACTCTGACCGCTGGCGGCACTGAATTCACCGCAGATCGCGAGGACGAGACCCCGGTATGGGGCCCTGGGGAGGGAGCAGCGGGGGGGGGGCGTGAGGTTGGCCCTGTGTGCTCCCCCCTCACACGGACCCCTCCCAGCAGGATGAGCCCACGGCCGCTCCGTGCCCGCAGCCGCCGGGGAAGGGCGACCTGGGGTACAACGTGGGAGCGTTCGGGGGTGAGTGAGGGGCTCTGGGGGCTGTGGGGACACGGGTCTGGGGCTGCAAAGAGGGGCTCTGGGTTCTCGCGCTGCCTCAGCCCCTGGGGGCACCCGTCCCCACACCTCCATCGCTGCTCGCCGCGGTGAGGAGCTCGGGGCCGAGGCAGCGCAGAGCAGCGACCGCCTCACAGCTCCGTACGGATCCACAGAGCCCAGCGAGAGATCGGTGGATTCCGACTCGGAGCCGGAGGACGGCGGGCAGCTGCGAAAACAAGGGAGCGAAACGAGCACGGACGAAGCTCCGTTCTACGAGGAGGGCAGCGAGGGGCAGCGCAGCCGCACGTGCAGCACCGGGCAGTCGGACACGGAGGGCTCAGCGCTGCGCTGCGCTGCAGGAGAGCACAGCGACCCCGAAGAGGAGCCCGAGAGCGACGCCACCGCCGCAGCTCAGCAGTGAGAGCGGCCCCAGGCGGCGGTGGCTCGGCTGACGAAGCTCGCGTTGCTGCTTGTATACAACGATATGGGCATTTTCCTCTTCCGCCCTCCCCACGTGGCACGGTCTCAGGGCTTTGTGGATGTATATTTGATCTCCAAAATCGATGCTGTGAGGGCAGCGGGGGGAGATGCAGGGTGCCTGAGCCAAGCTGAACCCCCCTCCACTGTGAGCTTTTAGTCTTTGATTGTGTGTGTGTGTGTAAGGTAACCCTTCAATGCAAACCCACTACCTCTGCTGGCAACGGAACTCGAAGGGTTAAAGAGGACCAAAGTGGTTTTTAAGGTTATGAAACTTTTCTGCACTGAAGCATAGAAAAAAAAAAGAGCTTAGAGCCGAAAGCTGCTTTCCTTCCACCACTCTGCTCACACCCAGGCTGCTCCCCGCTGCCTTGAGAGGACCAGGAGCCCAGCTGGGTCCAAAGTTGTTCTTTAATACTCAGACCATTCCTCAGTGAAACGCTGGGTTCTCCCTCGTCTCTTGTGCCACCTCCTCCTGTCTCAGTCCTCTGCTGCAGGCAGGGAGGGCATCCATGCAGACCAGGCAGCAAAGGGAGAGCTGGGACCGCTTCTCAGCCAAGGAAGCCGAGCAGAGTGGCGTCCCAGCTGGAGATGCACTGAACTGGAAGGGTTAACAGAGCTCATTAACGGAGGATGAGGTGATGGAGAGGAGGTGGGATCCTTTTGGAGGATCATCTCCACCAGGCAGAGCGGGGCTGCTAAGGGCCACGGCTCTCAGATCAGAAAAGCATCTCAACACAACAGATAAAAGGTACACGAAACCAAAGCTCCATTTACGGCCGACCGGTTTGTAACGGGGCCGAAGGGGAGCTACAGCCACCTGTGAGCACCTCTGCTCCACAGCTCTTCGCCATCCTTGCAGCACATCATCCTCATGGCAGCAGGAAAATGAAGCTGAGTGCCACCTGCTGCTACCAGAACTGCTACTGCAGGGGTACGAGTGTGTGCGAGGATGGGTGATGGTGAATGCGAGTGAAGGAAGGGACCAAAGCAATGCTGGAGCTTCACATGGTACCGAGAGCCCTTCTATCTGTATATAAACTCAGCATGGAAAAAGGAAAAATGTTCTTTTGTGACGTGTCTGTGCTGCTGTATGAAGCTGCGTTCTGTGTTTTGCTGAGTTCAGACTGATGTGCTTCCAGAAAGAATAAAATCCCTGTGTTCCAACCACTGCCTGTCCTGCACATCAATGCCTGCACATCCAGCTGCCCGTGGCTGTGGGTGCCAAGCGTTGTAAGGAAGCACTTAGAGCAAGTAAAGCAAAATCCCTCTGCAACATCTGACAACCACAGTCTCAAAACAAAGGTCAGAGACAGAACAGCAGTGAGGCTGAACCATAGAATTTGAGCAGCAACAAATCCCACAGAGAATGGAACACACGGAACTGCCTGTGGCCGTTCAGCTCTGATACAGGAGAGGGCTGAGAAACGCAGAAACAGTGAAGAACAGCAAGAGTACAAACCTTTATTAAAAATAAGATCTCATAGAACAGGGCTTGCATAAGAGCAAAAGCCTCTTTCCACTCATTTGTACAATTCAGGTGCTTCAAGGTGCTTTCATGGCATTCCTTAACGAAGCAGAAGGATTTGCAGCAAAATCCACGCTGGAAAATGAGGAACTGGGCCAAGGAAAACAACTGCAGAGAGGCAGCAGGGACAGAGGAGTTCCTCAGCCATCAAACAGAGCTCAGGGAGCCGTGAGCTGTCGGTGGGTGGGAAGATCAGATGTCACAGAACTGTTTCACACCTGGAAGAAAGAACTCAGGATGCGAATGAGCTCCCGTCCCCCTCAGCAGATCGCTCTCAAGGCAAAACCCCTCTGCTGCCCTGAGAGATGTGCCTTCAGCAATGCTACTGAGGCACCAGACCAGGACAGCCCCGCTCTGATCCATCCCACACGGTTCCTTACACAAATCATTTACATCACTTGGAGGGAATCCTTTCCCAGAGCCAACTCACTTCAAGTCACCTCTGGAAAGCCTCAGAGCAAGTTTAAAGCACTGCCCAGAGGTGGGGATGTCACACATTACCTGAGAGCTCTGTCACTGCACCAGCCTGTAGGTGATGTACCGGCCCGCAGTCTCACTCGGTCTGATGATCTTCACCACCTGGAAGGCCAGCAGAAGGAACACGGGGGGATGGCTGGTGTTGCAGCAGCTGTTGCCAGCTGGTTCAGCAGGCAGCCAAGCCTGGCCCCAGGGCTATCTGCTGGATTGCACACATCTCTACCTAACCCATAACATCTAGGAAAAAAAAAGCCCTAAAAAAGAGGAAACCTTTCCCATCTCCAAGCTCTGGAATACTGTGCTGCTACAGCTCCTCGCCCTGCCTGCAGGGCCCTGCTGTTTGTTATCGGGTTTTCTCTTACCTGGCCTCTCTTTATCCCGAAGTATCGGGCCACGGGATCCCCAGCCTGGATCCTGGGGAGTTGGTTCTCCCTCAGCTTACTGAGTGGAGTCAAGGAGAAGCTCTGCCAGAACCCAGGGTTCTGTTTGTCCTAAGGCAGGGCGCAGCCAGCAGAACATCGTACACTCCCACAGTCAGAGGTGTTCACTTTTGGCCCAAGGCAAGCACTCATCACCCCCTGACAGGAAGGGAAGGACCAAACAAAGGATACTATCTGGCCAGCAGCTCGGTTACTTCTTCTTTTGTCATGACAACGTGCTCTGGGACCAGCTGTAAGCAGCAGGAGAGAAATCACAAGATAAGACAGACTGAGAAAGCAACCACCCTCTCCACAGCTGCAAGATGAGCAATTTGTGGTAAGAAATGAAGCTCCTGCAGCGCCACCCAGCACAGGGCAGGGATGAAAGGGACGCCCTGCGCTGCTCACCTCATGTTCAGTGATGTTGATCAGGAGCTCCTGCTGCAGAAACTGCTCCAGAATGTATTTGGGAGCCATATCGACCAGGGACTGGGAAGGAAGAATCACAAGACGCTGCAGCACTGCTCTGGGACAGCCTCAGTGTGAGCGCTCAGCACTGCCCCGCCATGAGCAGCAGCACCAGGAGGGCAGCACGGTGTCTGTGCTCACCCTGACAGTCACACAGGCAGACAGCAAACAGATCTCTGTGCCCCCTGACTGCTCCAGAGCTCCGTCACCCTCACTGTAAAGAAGCTCTTGCACATATTTGTGTAGAACTTCCTATGCTGCAGTTTCTGGTCGTTTCCCCTCATCCTGTCTGCACACCCTGCTCAAAACAGCCTGGCCTCGCCACTCTGCCCCCCACACCTCAGATATTTACAGCCCTGGATCAGGTCCCCTCTCAGTCTTCTTTTCTCAAGGCTGAACAGACCCAGTTCACTCAGCCTTTCCCCATAGCAGAGATGCTCCAGGCCCCTCACCATCTTCGTGGCCCTCCGCTGGACTCTTTCCAAGAGATCCCTGTCTGTTTTGTACCGGGGAGCCCAGAACTGGACGCAGTGCTCCAGATGAGGTCTTACCAGGGCAGAGCAGAGGGGGAGGATCACCTCCCTCGACCTGCTGGCCACACTCTTTGCAATGCACCCCAGGATGCCATCGGCCTTTTTGGCCACTGCTGGCTCATGGCAACCTGCCGTCCACCAGGACACCCAGGTCCCTCTCTGCACAGCTCCTCTCCAGCAGCTCATCCCCCAACCCGTACCGGTGCGTGCAATTATTCCTCCCCAGATGCAAGGCTCTACACTTGCTTTTGTTAAACCTCATCTGGTCTCTTAAAGGTTGCTCCGGTTCAATGCACTGAATGCTGAGCGAGCCCAGCGTTAAGGCTCAGAACCTTTGACAAGAGGTTTTCTCTGCACAAAAGCTCCGTGTTTATGGAGCCAGGGGTTCAAACAGCCCCGGGGCCGCATCGCACCGCACCTGCTTGGCCGAGGGAGTCATTCCCTGCTGCACCACGATCAGCGCACGCGTGATGTTCTCCTCCTGCATGCGCTGGCAGTACATCTTGATGGTTTTGATGCCGACTTTGGGCTCCTCTGGATGAGAAACAGCGCCGGGTGAGACCGAACCCGGCGACAGCGCGGCGATTCCGTTCCCAACCCGGTCCCACAGCTCACCGGGAAAGAAAACGAACATCTGGTCGGTCGGATCGTCGTTGTGAGCCACCAGCACGGTCAGGTCGGTGCGGCGCGGGCGGCCCTCGCTGGGTTTGTCCCCGAACTGCGCCTTGAATTCCTCCAGCGTCTGATCCAGCTCGTCCTGCGTCACCAGATAACCGCGGTCGTGGCACAGCTGGGAGAAGAAGCGCCGCATGAGGAGAGGAGAGCTGAGACCGGAGACCGCCCCGCACCGCCCCGCACCTGCATGATGGTCTTGCGGATCTTCCACAGCCGGTACGTCTCCTCCTCGTCGTCCATGCTGCCCCGCAGGACCCCGGGCTGCCCGCCGCAATGCCGGTCCCGAGGAGCCGGCGGGGCCGCCCCGCACGGGGTCCTTCGCCGCGGGGAATGCCGGGAGCTGTAGGCGGAGGGCGGGGGGAGGAATGGCGCAAGGACGCCGTCCTCGCCCCCACGAGGATTCTCACGCCTCTGCGGCCGCTTCGCCAATCTGATTGGTCGATCCTCCCGTCTGTCAGCCGAGGGAGCCGCTCGCTCCGAACAATGATTAGCGGTGCTGCAGCGGGTGGGCGGCGCCTCCGCGCGTCAGAGCCGCCGATTGGTCGAGGGGCAGGGCGGCGGTGGGATGAGTTGGGGTTGGCGCTGGGGACGGGCGCTGCTGTGCGGAGCGGCGGCGGTGCGGGGAGCGGAGCGGAGAATGGTGAGCGCGGGGAGGCGGGCCGGGCCGGGGGAGGCTGCGATGGGATCGGGTCGGACTGCGGGACGGGAGCGGCTGGGGCCGCGTGGTGGCCGCGTGGTGACCGCTGACCCCGCAGTGCGCGCAAGCGGACGAGTGGCGCTCGGCCACCTCCATGTACGACTTCCACGCGCGGGACATCGACGGGCACGACGTGGCCTTGGAGCAGTACAGGTGCGGAGCGGTGCGGGGCGGTGCGGGAAGCGCTGTGCCGCGGCTCAGTGCTCAATGCGGTGGCCGCACGCACACCCCCCTCCCCACCGCTTTCCCCACCTCCCGGCTTTGCCCCCCCCTCCCTCCCCCTTCCATTCCCGCAGGGGCTTCGTCTGCATCGTCACCAACGTGGCGTCCAAATGAGGAAAGACCCCGGTGAATTACACTCAGCTCGTCGATCTGCACGCTCGATACGCTGAGAAGGGCTTACGGATCCTGGCCTTCCCCTGCAACCAATTCGGGAAGCAGGTGGGCACAGCGGAGCAGGGAGGGGCTGTGCGGGGATCCCCGAGCACGGTGTGACCCCCACCGCCCCCCCTTCTCCCGCAGGAGCCCGGGGACGAGGCGCAGATCAAGGCCTTTGCGGAGGGCTACGGGGTGAAGTTCGATATGTTCAGCAAAATTGAGGTTAATGGGGACGGCGCCCACCTGCTGTGGAAGTGGATGAAGGAACAGCCCAAGGGCCGGGGCACGCTGGGGAAGTGAGTGCTGGATGGGGAGGGGGCAATGGGGTGGTGCTGCAGCGCAGTTCTGCGCCTCTCACCCTTGGTTTTCCTCTCTCTCAGTGCCATCAAGTGGAACTTCACTAAGGTAGGGGCTGTGCTGCCTTCTTCGGGGCTGTGTGTGGGTCAGATCTTCAGCTTTGAGGTGGGGGGGAGAAGCCCTGCCATCCGGGCGCTGTGCTGGGCTGTGGGGGAGCAGCTCTGCAGGGTACAGCTGTGCTATAGGGCAGTCCCAGCCCCTGAGCAGAGCCCTGTGCTGCTCAGCCGTTCCCATGCTGCAGCTGAACTCTCTCATTTGGCTCCTGCTTCGCTCCCACAGTTTCTTATCAACCGCGAGGGCCAAGTGGTGAAGAGGTACAGCCCGATGGAGGATCCTTACGTAAGTGCTGCCCGCGCTCTGCTCGACCCCCAGCCCCAGCTGAGGGCTCCTGGCGTGTGCTGAGGGCAGTGATGCTCTCAAGGTGATGCTCCCCTTCATCTCGAAGGTGATCGAGAAGGAGCTGCCCGCCTACCTGTAGAGCTGCCTGCCGAGCTGCTGCCCAGCGCCGCTCCCTGCTCCCCGTGGGCGCCGTCCTCCAGCACCATGACGGTCTGCCTTGAAGCCAGCCTGCTGGTGAGGCAGACCTGAAGATTTGGCGTGCACCTGCTGGAGGAAGGCGTCCCAGGGCGTGGGGGCTCTGCTGGGCAGCCCTCTCCCGTAGCCATAATGTAGTGTCTGCTGTCCACTTGCAATAAACTCACTGGAAATGAGTGATATCTGCGTGTGTGGATGGGGATGGAGCTGCATGCGCCGCTCCCCTGCGCCTTGGGGGGGCAACTGGGGCTCAGTGGGGCAGCTGGGAGCTTTCACAGAGCCGGCAGGGATAATCCTCATTAGTGCTGACCGGGAAATTACACCAAATCCCGGGTCAGCTGCAGCCCCGAGGAAAAGCTGAAGTAGAGGAGCACGTCTGCACGTCGCGTTGGGAGAAGCAACCCTGCACCCTGTGCTCTGTGCTGCACAACAACGCAGCGTCTGCCTGAATTAGATTCCCTGCCTGGAGGAGCTGCAGCACGCAGCAATGCCCAGCGCCCCCTGAGATGTTCAGTGGTGCAGGATGCAGCCCGGGGCGATCAGTGCAACCAGTGCAAGCTGTGCTGTGGTGAAACAGCGCGGTGACGCAGCACGTGGAGCTGAGCCGGGGCTGCGGGGCTCAGCCCTGCCCCCGATGTGGGGTAAGGGTGAAGCTGGGAGCACAGCAGGGCCGGCTGCCGCTCTCTGGGCTAAGGAGCAGCGCGTGGGGCTGAGCTGCGCCTGCTCAGCAGCTCTTGGCGGAGTCCATCTGTGTAAACAAGAGCGCCTTTATCTGTGTTTTCTGCAGCAAAGCTGGGGAGAAAAACAAAGCTGTTGGCATCTGAGTTGGAGGGCGCAGTCTAGGCGGGATCCTCCCTCAGCCCCGTCCCTCCCAGCGGTGGCCCAGTGCCATGGGGTGTGTGGGGAGCAGCTGGGACGTTGACCCCAGGCCTGGTGTGAGCGTGGGGAAGGCTGAAGAGACAGAGGTGGGACTTACAGAGACCTCACGTGTGGCTCCTTTTTACTGAGCAGGTTGAAAAATGATCCTTCTGAGGCACGTAGAAAATTCAGGAATTATTAGTCCAAGGCACATGTTCTAAAAAAAAAAACCCAAATCTCTTTACATATATACATCTCAATTAATTATAAATACACATAGAAAAAAAAAAACAAAGGCCAACGACAAGCAGATTAAAAAGTGCTAACAAAAAGGTGTAAGGGAAGAAAAAGAGGGACTCATTTAAAAATACATACAATCAGTAGGACAACGGCATAATAATTTAGTTAAAAGATATCGTTACATATTATTAACCCTGACAAAAACACAGGATCAGGGCAGGGAGGGGTTTCCTTGAAGGTGCTCTCTGTCATCCAGAGCTGGGGGAAGGATAATTGCATATATTTTAACACCGTGTGTCAAAGCTGCCACGTGGGACTCTGTTAACGTGGCACAGGGGTGGGCAAAGGGCACCAGGTGGGAATACCTCGTGATTCCTGAGTTTGAGCCTCTCTGAAATGGGTTTTCTTGGTACCCTTTTCCCTGGTTGCTGAGAATTCAGCAAGTGCCAAGTGAGTGAAAGTGAGTGTTGTGAGCGGGGAAATACTTTCAATAGGAGGGGAAGAGGAGAGCCCTGCCCTGCTGGGAGCCTGGGGGCAGGAGCTCCCATCTTTGGTGTGGGCTGTGAGGTAAGGAGGGTTCCTTGGATGGGGGCAAACAGTGAGGCTGGTGGGGGGCAGGGAGCCCATGGGCTGCCCCTGCTCTCAGCACACCGGGGCAGGCAGCCCTCAGTCTCTGGGGTTGCAGCAACACATGGCGCTTCCCAAAGCTGGGGCTTCTGTGCCTGGAGGGGCTCAGGAGCTCATATGAAGAGCTGCAGCCCCTCAAGACAGACCTTCTGGGCAGGGGTCCTCGCTGTGGCAGCTGGGGAGGGGCTCACATCCTTCCCCTGAAAGCATCCTGGTGCTGCTTCCAGGGACGCCCAGGTGACTGAATGCAGAGAACAGACGCAGAGGGGAGGATGCAGAGCAGCTGCCCCAGGGCAACGCTGCCAGTTCCCTGCCACACTCCTCAGGTTAAGCAGAGAAAACAAAAGCTGAGTCCCCGGGACCTGCCGAGGTGCGAGGTGTGGAGCAGGGCTGGCAGCGGCGCCCTCTGTGCTGGGGGGCAGCTGCACACCTTGCTGCTGGGGCAGGTGGGGATGTGGGGCATCGCAGTGCAAAGCAGACGTTTGCTCTTTGGTATTGGAGGTTGGATATGCAGCATGAGCAGCAATACTGCACATCCCTGTGCTCGCCAGGGACCTGGGGCTGAGAGCAGTGCTGGGTGACACAGCCGGGCCGTCCCCGTCCCAGCCAAGAAGCCCTGCAGCACAGGGCTGGGGAGAAGGCCAGGACAAAAAGCACAAGACAGCAACATGTGGGAAAAGCACGGCCAGCTGCAGCAGCCCTGCAGGCTCAGGAGAGGTCAGTGGGACTCACAGCCCCCGCGCTCCAGGCAATCCCTGCGTGGTCCCAGCCTGGCTGAGCTGTGCCCAACTCAGCAGCTCTGCCACGATCCCGGCTAATTAGGTGCTGGTGCAGTCAGTTCCTGCAACTGCTGCAAAGCTGAGGCAGCTTCAGGGGCTGCAGCTGCAGTGCTCTGGGCTGAGAGAGGCACGACTTGGCTTGGAAACTCAGTAGTCTGCAGGGGATGGGTGTCTCTCCTTGGTCTCACACAGCGCTGACCCGTGAGCAGGACTGGAACACAGCAGAGACCATCAGTCCAGATCAGCTGAACTCGGCAGCACTCAACTACCCCCAAGCACGTTATATACAAATCTATACATGCCTGACTGTATATTATATATAAATAAACTTTGCTTTAAGGAACTATAATTTTTTTTTTTCTTCTTCCCTCAATAAAAGAAACGGATCAGTCCAAACCAGTAGAAAAGCCAGGGCTCCCTAGCCCTCATCTCTGCACCAAAGGATATGGATTTGCAGTGGCTGAGAGTCGCCTGGTGCACCCAGAGGCTCTCAGAAGTTTGGGAAAAGCCCACTGAACTGGATCACGCTCTGGCGCTCCTGGGGGAGAATGTTCTCTTGAGGGGCCCCATTGAACGTCCTCAGCATGTCCTCCAGGATCTCTCTGAAATTGATATTTCCATCCTGTTGAACAAAATCTTCCTGCTGCTGCAGAGTCTGTGAGGGCTCAGGGTGAGGCAGGGGCTGATGTTCTCGCAGGGAAGAGCTCAGAGGCACGCTGCCCTCCAGGATGGTGTCCGGGCTCTTGAAGGCAGAAAGGTGGCCGAAGCCAAAGGGAGATGCGTGCTGCTGGTGGGGCTGGAGCACAGGCTCCGGGGGGAAGCACAGAGGGCTGGGCTCCGGGTTCATCACGTCAGGAATGCTGTCGCTGGGAGGACTGTAGGTCAGGTCCAGGATCTCGTCCTGGCGCAGGGAGTGCTGCGGTAGGGAGAGCCCAGGCGCTGCGTGCGTGAGGTCCAGGGGCTGCTGCCTCCCGTGCAGGGGGAGGGAGAACTGCAGGCTCTGCTCTTGCGCCTGGAGGAGTCGGTTGTGCTTCCGCTTCACGTTCTCATCCATCTGCTTCAGCTCCTCCAGCACCTTCCGAACACAGCTCTCGGGGATCTTTATCCCTAAGGGAGGAACGTGCCTCAGTCCCCACAGCCGTGGGGAGGGAAGAGCCGTGGGGACAGAGGCAGAAGTAGCAGGGCCCGCTCACGCCCCCGCTCCCTTCCCCACATTTCACCTACCGACTTGTTTCTTCTTCTCCTTGGTCTTGAGGCGGACGATCTGCAGGTAGCTGGTGTTAGTGATGTCTGCCATGATGCTGGCAATCCTGCTCCACACCCTCAGCAGGGCTCCGCACAGCATGTAGTAGTGACGCAGGCGCATGCCCTGGAAACATTCTTTCCCCTCCTGGATCAGCTTGCAGCTCCTGTTCCTTCAAATGGGAGAAAATGAACTGAATCAGCACGGCACATTGTTACACCCACTGCCTCCATAGCGTGTCCCCCACTCCTTGCTACAGCCCAGACCCCAACAGCACTGTTGGGAAGCACAGGATAAGCTCCCCACCCTGAGAGCTGGGCAGGTTTGGGGTGTGCATCCCTTACCAGACAGCATGGTTGCACTTCTTCAAGGAGAAGTGGTAACAGCTCTCCCAGTGCTCCTTGGCTTCATCCGGTGTCACCTGCAGAAGAAGAAATTACAGGCAGAGGGTCAGGATTTTCCACTGTCTGACATACAGCTGACACCCGAAATCCAGGACTGGGAGGCAGCACACCCAGGTGCTACCACTGCTTCTGCCTGACACACAACAGGGATAGGAGAAGGGTTACATGAATGTCCTTCAGCCAGCCCTGCTCAGAGAAGGATGCTCGTCCCTCTCCCCACGCTGCAGGACTGCAGCTCCCGCCTACCTGCCGGTACTTCTTGTGCAGGCTGTCCAAGCTCTCAGGCTGGCTCTGCTTCCCAATATTTGGCTTGTAGAGGATGAAGTTCTTGCCACGGCCCTGCTCTGCCAGCAGACAGGTGTATTTGTTGCCTCGTGTCTGTTGGGGCAGAGCTGATGGTTACAGTCACATGGGTTTCCTCCCCCAGGCCCTTCTCCGTGATGCAGTGCTTGGAGGCATCTCCCAGCCCCCAGCACAAGGTCAGACACAGCCCAAGGGCCATGACAGACCTCCTGTGAGGAGCCATCATCCTCTCAGCTGGGGTGCCATCCCAGCAGAGCCCCAGAACCTACCTTGTAGGAGAGGTAGAACCCATCATAAGATCCCGTCAGTTTCAGTGACTTCTCATAAGCTTCCTCCCACTTCAGTCCTCTGTCAACACTGATCTAAATGAGGAACAAACACGGATTCTGTAACTTCAGAGCATGAGACAAAAGCATCAATGTCTGTCTCACAAAACACTCCCCTCCTCAGCACAAAAACTGAGGAGGAAATAGGCTCTACCAGGCTACGCTCCAGGGCATTACAGCCCAGAGAGCCCCTAGGCAGCACAGGGCCTCTCCTTGCCTCCTCTGTGATTCCCAGCATCAGTGACCTACTCACGACCACAGCAAACATGACACAAGCATGACAAACAGCCATGGGGCAGGGGGAGAGATCCAGCAGCTCACAGCTCCAGCATGGAAAGCAACAGAGAAAAGTGGACTGCAGAAACAGCAGTGCAGGCTGCCTACCTTATAAAACACAACCTGCCCATCCTGCGGGTGCCCAGGGGTCAGAAAGACCTCCTTGCTTTCCTCGTAGATCTCATCAATTCCTGGAGCTAAATCTGTAGCACAAAGAAAGACCAAAACACACGCCCAGGTGTAAGATCCATCTCCCTGTGCCACCTCCCCTTCCTGCACAGGAGTCTGTGCTATGTGGAGCTGGGAACCTCCAGCACCTGAGTAGGCGATGGGAACAGAGGAATAGCCAGTGGTCAGCACAGGGAGGAGCAGGGAACCTCAGAGGTGCAGTGTAAGAAGCCTGATCACCCCTTTCCTCCTTACCTAGGATGCCCATGTCATATTTGCCCTCCTTCTTGTCCTTTTCAATCAGATAGTCAAAGGTATCAGAGAAATACTGGAACAGCATGTTCTGCTTGTCCACCTCCAGGCCCAGGATCCGGTTGAGGAACTTGGTGATGGAGCAGTCTGCAAGAGGGCAGCAGGGCAGGGAAGATGAGTAGCTGGCTGACCAGCACGTTCCCAAAGACATCCAAAAAGAGAATCCCCACCCTTCTTCAGAGCAGCACAGTAGCAATGCATAAGAGAGCAGCCCAAGGGCTGCTCCTCCAGGCTGCCAGCTGCCAGGTTGCTGCAGGGAAATGCAATCTGCAGCCTGGACTATACCCTACTGGACTCTGCCCTCACAGCAACAGTGCCATGTTCTGCCCTGTCTGCACAGCAAGCTCCTTGAGGCTGTGTTCTGGTGCAGATGGGGTGGGAGGGCCACAGCAATGCCTCTTCCATTTCTCCCTTACACTGGCCAGGAAAAATAAGACACGTACCTTTCTCTACTGAGACAGTGCCATACTTCAACTGATTGCAGCAGATCCCCACAGAGATAAGACCTTGCTTCATTTCTGGAAAAAGAGAAAGCAGCTTGAGTATTTTAGGGTCACCCCATCCCTAACAGTAACACTTCCCCTTCAGTACCCATTATTTCACAGTTAAGTCTGCCCCACGTCCATTTTCCCCTCTGCTTGGCAGGATGACACGTATCTGCATGAGCACTGAGCCTGTAGCTCAGTGGCAGCGTTCCCTTTGAGTTTCTACTCCCAGCTGCTGTTTTCTTTCTTCAGACATCCCAACCCTGACATCGACCTGGCCAGAAAGATGCAGCAGAAACCCTGGAGCTGATGATGTTCTTACCCTGGAAAAACGCAGCCTCTCCTCTCTCATAGCTCTTGGGCACAGGAACTCTGTTCTCCGTGTAGTTGAGGATAGTGGAGAGAACTCTGTCTAGTGCTTTAGCCCCATACTGTGAAAGGAGACGAGAGTAATGCATGGGAGGAAATGACTTGGAGAAACCCCAGTAAGAGAGGGCTGTGCTGAGGGATGCAGTGGGTCAGGGACGTACCCTGCCCCCAGGGCCCAGAGTGCAGGACCCTGCACACCCTCATCCAGCAGTGACATCATCTGCCCTGGGGACAGGGGCTGTTCCCTTGCAGAGCAACTCAGTTCTGGATGCCACACTTGGGGTGCTGGGTGCTGATGCTGCTAGGCCAGATCCTGCCTGTAGATGCCAGCAACGATCTGCCTGTCCCTGGCTCCTACTGAAGGCACTCGCTTACTGCTTTGACCCCTCCTTGGCTGAGCTGCCTTGAGAACAGCTGCAAGTTACCTTATTCTCAAAGTTGTACTTGCTGAGGTCTCGGGATTCAGTGGCCCTCCGGTCTCCATGAGTTAAGGCACCCTGGAAGACAGACCAAGCAAAAAAATCTTGCTTTTAGCTGATACAAAACACCTGCCAAGGACGGCCAAATGCCGTGGTTTAACTGGGCAGCTGCTCAGCACCGCAGTGTCACCACAGTCCCCGAGCAGCAGCTGCCCCCTGGCCAACACCTCACAGTTCCTAAAGGTTTTTCACATGATCTCATATGCTTTGGAGTCACCCTTTATGAGTGTAGGTCAGCTGCCCTGGGTCTGACCCCCCCCCACCCCAGCTCCCCTCGCTGGTAGGACATTATGATGAGCCGAAATGTCCTTGGCTCTGTGCAGCACTGCTCAGCAACAGCCAAAGCATCACTGTTATCCACACTGCATTTCTCTCAAAGCCAAAACGTAGCATCGTGCCAGACAGTATGAAAGAAAAAACCCACTCCTCTGTCCCAGCAGAAACCAGGACACCAAGGCCAGGCAGTATCAGGAGAGTCTGATACTGAATGTGCTACAGGCAGGCAGTGATTTTCTGGAGCACTGGGAGTTTACCAAAGCATTTGGGGATTTATCAGAAGGGAATTAAAATGAAAGAGTCTAATAAATTACTCCATATGTTATTTCATTGGCTTTCTGGAAATAGGTGGGTGTGCACTCCTGTAATAGTATGGGGGGAATTCCAGCATCTGAAATCTGCTTCCTCCAGTATTCTCCTGTTGCCTTGGTTATTCTTTACTTCCTTTTCAAAATCTTAGGAGGATGTTAAAGGCCTTCTGCATTCCTCAGCTTTCAAGTCAGGGGGTGATGCAATCCCTCCCCCTACTTACAGTGGCCATGCCAGTAAGCATATTGGAATGGAAGCCAGTCAGAAAGGAGTTAAAGCAGTAATTTATTTGCTGCAGGGCACCTACTAGGCTCTCCAGACGTTTTGCCACGATGGAGGCAAACCTCCTCTCTCCAGCAAGCTCAGAGATAAGGAAGACATACTCTGGAGCAGAAACTTGGTTTGATCGGTGCGTCCGACCTACAGGGACACGAGAAGAGAAGGGAAAGGAGAGGTTGGTGCAGCCTGTTTGGTAATGAAGAGAAGCTGAGCAGGTGAGAGGCAGAACAACTTTCCATGTCATGCTGGTTTCAGAACAGGTCTTTCCTTTGGGGTAAAAGGACAGAGGTACAGCTCTGGTTTCAGTTTGCCCTCCCACAGGTACAGCATTCATCACTGTTGCTGCTGAGACCTTGTCAGAGTTGAGTTTACAGCCCTCAAGCTCCAGGTTTGAGCTATAGAATGCACTGATTCTTTTGTGCTCATCTACTGAGGAACTTGCTCTTCTCATTCTACACAGCCTACAGGATGGAACAGAAACCTTCAAGCATGTTTATGGAGATGCCCTCTGCTCCCATGTATAGATAGGAAAGCTTTTCCCTTTCCATACTGCAAACCACTTCCGAAGTCAACACAAACCCTCTGCACAAATTCAGTCAGACACCACTGCTGTGTGTCTGGATTGCCCGCAAAGCAAAGCAGAGGAGCACTGTGCTCTGAAAGCTGACATCTCTCAGAAAGCTGCAGGACTGCAGCACCAGCCTGGCACAGGAGGCCACACACACTTTTCCATTTCAAGGTTTCACCATCTGCACCGTGCTCGGGGGAAGGGGGCAGTGACCAGAGAGCCTCAGCCCTCACCGAACTGCTGAATGGCGCGGTCTGCACTCCAGGGCAGCTCCAGCGTCATGTGGACCCGGCGCTTCTGGTTTTTCACCCTTCTGTCTGCTTGGAGAGAGATTCCTGAGCTGGAGGCCTCCGAGATTATTGCTACAAGCTGAAAGAGAGAGAATATATGAGAAAGGGGTGTGAGGTCCCTGTATGTTTGCAAAACTGTTAGGAGGAACAGCCCAAAGGACGATGGCAGCCCACGGGCCTCCTTGTCACCTCCCAGCAGGACAGGCACAGGCAGACAGAAGGTGCAGAGCTTTGCTGATCTAAGGCTGGCAAGGCAAAAGCAGGCAGACACCTTTCCCTTCCCTCACCTCTGCACGCTCCATGCAGAGGTTTGGAGGTTTCCTTGGCTCACACCTAACTCACCTTCTCCCCACTCATAAAACGCTCCTTCTCCTTCAGGTTGACGTGGTCAATAGAGAGGCCTTGTTCTGCACGAGACTCAAACATGACAGAGCCATCTGGCCTGCAAACCACCCGGCCCTTTCGCCCAGTCATCTGCACAGAAAAGAGAGGGGCTGTTATCAGAGAGGGCAGACCTACACAGGGCACCAGTAGGGGTGTTCAGGAGGTCAATCCACAACAGGATTTTCAGACAGCCAGGAAGGAAAGCAAGCTCTCTTTCAGCTGCAACTCCTTCTGCTGGCCTTCTTCCTGTTAACTCATGCCACCCAAATACACTCCACTGTGAAGGCGTACCTCAGCCACGTGCTCCGGTCCCCCAAAGTGATTGATCAGTTCATCCAAGGTATTGAGAGGTAGCTCTTTGCCCAGTGCTTTTACTTTTGCTAGTAGGTCCTGCTTCATCTTTTCCACATGCTCCAGTTCTCTCAGGCCATGCATCTCTTTATGTGAAGGCAGCATGTGAAAATTACCTGCAAATGAAATGCAAAAGTTTAGAGTCACCTGGAAATTGCCAATCAGAGGAGCTGCCATCAATGAGAAGGGAGCCAATCCCTGCTGCTGGCTCTGCTTACTTCTGCTCTCGGTCACAAAGCCATTGAAGGCGTGCTCAATGAAGATGACATCGTCGGTCTCAAGCACAGACTCTGGGGAGGAGTTGAAGTCACTGTCGAGCCCCATGTCAGAGTCGGTGCTGCTGTCATCGCTGATCTTGATCACCCCCACGGGGTCACAGATGCCCTTCAGAGCCTTGGCGCAGCGGCCCCTCTGCTTGCCTGCAAGGGAGAGCGAGCAGGGTCAGCCTTGTGCAAAAACAGCAAGTGCCAGCTCAGAAAGAGGAAAAGAGATCGCAACACAGCTGAGCCTGCCCCCAGCGAAAGGCTTATCTCAGAGAGAGAAAGCCTCCTGAGCATGACAGGACAGTTAGGAAGGAAGGGAGAGAGGGGGAAGGAGAGAGAAGGAGAAAGGAAGAGAGAGAAAGGAAGAACAAGGCAATTCGTATCAGGGCTGCAGCTGATCGCACACGTCAGGATAGCACACATCTGGTGATAAGCAGTGCTGACTCCTCAGCAGAAGGAGCCCGCAGGTCTGGCTGCCTTCAGAGGAATGAGCAAGCAGTGGGAAGGTGAGAGTGTTTTGGTGTTTGCAGATGGGACGTTGTTTACTTCCAAGCACAGTAAGACATGCCCCTGCCATGTGAGAGGGTTCACAAAAATCAGCTTGCACAGGCTGCTCTGCAACAGCAACCTGCCAGGAAAACCTCCACAGTCTGCCTGTGCTGCTGTCCACCCTTCCTCCCATCCCACTGGAGGAGAAATTCCCAAACTTCTCTTACCTGCAGCCACAGCCAACGCATTGGCAGGGAAGTCTTTTTTTCCCCCAGGACACCTGCCATGCTACGTATAAGGGGCAGTGGAGGAGCCTCTGCTGCAAGAGGGAAACGTGCAGCCAGGACTGCAGCGCTGCCTGCCCACCAGTCCAGAGAAAGAAACAGCCATGGGAAGGGGAGCAGCTGCTGGGCAAGTGGTGGAGGCTCAGCCCTACGCTGGTGGCAGGGAGTGGGTGAGGGGAGGAGAGGGAGGTGACCTACAGGATTGCTGTCCTCCAAGAGAGAGGAGGTGGCAGGAGATGTGCGGGAGGGCAAACCGAAACCAGGGCAGAGCAGCGAATGCATGAAGTAGGGAAAGGGGAAAAAGGAAAAGAAAAAGCTGAGTGGCTGGGGTGAAGCAGCAAGGCAGGAGGTCAAATGCTGGGCAGTGGAGTGTGCTCTTACGTTTTCTTTTAATGCCAGTTCCTTTTTCTCTCTTTCTTTTGGTTGAAGGAAAGTGCTTCTGAATTAGTGATAGAAAGACGCCTCTGAAAGTAAGATGCAAAATTTATTCTAGCCACCAGGAACATCGCTGGTCATCACGTAGCAACGTTACCTGAGATAGCAGCACATTTCATCTAAGAAGGGTAAATCCAGCATCACAACTACAGCATGTGGTCAGCCAGCCACTGCTACGGCGTGGCTCTGCAGACAGAGTGAGTTGCACCAAAGGGCTCCGCAGGAGACACACAACTCAGCCTTGGGAGCACAGCCTGCACAGCAGATCCCCAGCTGTGGCACAGTGCTGAGGGCAGGCTGTGCACTCAGTGCTGGGAATGCTCTGCTGCAGCCTTCCTGCTGGAGCGGGGCCACTCCTGGGAGATGCTGTGACAAAAGCAGAGCAGACCCTGGGTTCCGTGCTGCCGTGTGGCACGCCAAAGTTCGGAGACCTTTATGCAGCAACTAGGAGGGAGTTTGAAACAGGAAACAGATCCTGGGAAGCTGTTACATCATTAGTGAAAAATGCAGTCAGTCCCAGTCCCTCTGTGTGTTCTGACAGCAGAGACCACTGTCGGGCTGTCCAACAAATGCACTCCACCAAGTTCTTTGGTTAACTGGACATGGGCCCGCTTCCCCACAGAGCAGAGAAAAGTGACACAGACATGGGAAAATGGTGGTGTTGGGTGAACGGGGCAATCAGAAGGTGTGGGAATTAAATGTTTCTGTGGTCTGCTCTGCAAACAAAAGAACTAATGCTTAAATGCTGATCACGTTGGATGGGGATGAACCCCCAGTGCAATGAGAAGGCAGAGAAGGTTGGAAAAAATATATATATGTTGAAAGCAAAAGCTGAGAGGTGTGGACATGACAACTCGCCTGTGGGACAAGGAGGCTGTGCTGGGAACTGGGAAAGGGCTGTAAGACCCTCGGTGTGAGGGGTGGAAGGACACAGCCCTGCTCCCTGAAGGGGCAGAGCCCTGGGCTGGCTGCTGAGGGACTGCAGTGACCAGGCACGGCCCTTCTGCCTCGCGTGCTGGCTGATGTGAGCCTTGGTACACAATGCAAAGCTCACTCTCAGATCTGGAGCCTCTCTGCCACTGACCTTGCTCATTTTCCTCCCCCGCTTTCCCTGTGAACAAAGGGCTGGGCTGGTATTCACTCACTGAGCAATCAGCTTTTAACTCTGTTTCTCGGCATCTTTTAGCAACTGCTCCTTCCCAGCACACTCCCCTCGAGAAATCCCCTGAAGTGCTGTAAAACCAGGACGCTGCAATTAGAGGCTCCGTGGATGCCAGCAGACATCCAGTTATCTGAGCAATGCTGCTGAGCCAATTGCTCCTGCTCCTGAAAGCAGGGACAGAGCTGAGCAGTGAATGTGATCAGTAACAGAGATTTTCTCTTTGGGAAGCTGAGAGAGGCTCAAAGGGACCACATGGTTCTCTCACTGAGTTCCTCTGAATTTGGAGATGCAGAAATCAGTTCAAGAGACCAAATCGATTCAAGCAGTTGACAGATTTTCCTTGCATGCTGTCACCAAGCTGTGTTTGTATTTCAGGGGTGGATTGGAGACAGCAGAGACTGACACAGGCTAACACAGAGCCTCCTGTAGGAAGGGAGGCAGCTCGGTCTGAACTGCACATGCACTGTTCCTAACATCACTCACTGCTTTCACTGGCATTAAAACCTATTTCAAAAGACAACAGCAATAGCTCTGCTGCCTGCAGAGGACACTCAGCTCAATCCATCACCTCGCTGTATAGGAGCAGCCAGGGGACAGGCTGGCAATGTGAAAGGTGCTGAAATGCTGCCCTTACTCCCAGCTCTCCTCAGCTGGGAAGAACTGTAGAACCCCACCACCTCTCCTGTCTTGTGCTTGCCATGAAAGCCAGCACCACAGAACCTGAACTCCTTGGGTCTCTGCCCCCTCCCACCACTCCAGCAATGCTGCTTTGTGTCACCATCCCAGCCTCTGCCACGACATGAGATTCCCTCCCTTGTTTCTTCACTGTCAACAGCGCCGTTTTCCTGAGTCAGACTCCCACAAACCAGACCTGAGCCCACGTTTCTGACCCTCCTATACCTGCTGGTTCCTTTCTGTGTGCAGACAGATGAGGCTGTTCGTGCAAGTTTGGACCACAGGAGACCTCAACAATCCAGGACCTGCCTCAAAGTCACACTAAAGAAACAGCCCCTCAAGAACACAACAGAGTCCTCTCCATTTACAGCTCATGTGAGGTGAGGCCTTTATGAGAGTGAGTTTGTGGAACTGCAGGCTCTAAGTGGCCCCAGGGCAGGGCTTTCTCTCACTTGCCTCCAGCCTCCCATGCATCCCCTCCACAGAAAGAAAAGCAAGGAGTTTGAACTCACTCTGCAGCAGAAACAAAACAATTGAGGTGCCCATCATTCTCATCCAGGACTTCTCGGGTGCGAGCCTCCCCTGTGGACTGCAGGCCGATGACGATGCACTGCAGGGAAACACAAGGATGGCACAGCTGGGGTCAGGGCAAGCACCTACAGCCTCAAGAGATTGCATCTCATGGTTCCAGGCTCATCTTCCTTCAGCCCTGTCCAAAGGATGTTGGGCTGTAGCAAGGCTGCAGATCAAGAACCATCTTTCAAACCTCTCTGCACGCCACTGAGGGGACGACTTGCTTTCAGAAGCTGGTTTTGCTAAGTAGTTTCTGTCAGGAATTTCCAAATCACATCCTGATAAATGCAAGGATAGGGCTGTGCTAAAGGTGAAACACCTGGAACCGCTTCTAGCTTAAACATGGCCCAAAATGCTGTTTCAAATCACCTTGCTCGTGTTCACCAGAAGCAAACAGCCTCAGAAGAAAAGCTGATATTAACTCCCCAGTAGAGATCGCTGCCAATGTTCCCAGAAACAATTAACTCTCTTTGGTTACAGACAACAAGACTTCCCTTGGAATCTAAGACTGACAGCTGCTGCCCACACAGCCAGCCTCCAGTACCACACCTTGTCCTTTGCCAGCTCCTCCTTGGCAAGTTCAACGAGGCGCCGGACTTTAGCAGCAATGCAGAGATACTTGAAGAAGCGTTGGTGAGCTGACCAGAACTGACCCCACAGGGATTTCCGAGACTCCAAACCGATCAGGTCAGCTGCCTGCTGGAACACCATCAAGGCCTCTGCCCACTGCAGACAGTACCGAGAAAGGCTGAGTTAATACCTTGTTGCTCATTATTGCTGTACGTGCAACTGTTAGAACAGTCTGGGGTTTGATAATCTGATTTAGCTTCAGTGTTGATGCTGCTGTGTTAGGCTGAGCAGACAGTCTGCTCTTCTTTCTGCGTTAGCATGGTGCTGCAAGCTCTGGTTTGCAAACACAGAACTTGTAAATAGAAGTAAAAAAAGCACAAGACTACTTCATCTTATGAGAGCTAACGGCCTCTTTTTCTCATAACACCCTTTTTCTCATTAAAAACCCCCAAAGTTTGTGCTCATTGCCCTGTCCAGAGACTTCAGTCCCTCCCACACAACAAGTGACAATGCCCCAATCACAATTAAACACTGGGCTCCCCACTGCAGTGGGACCAGCTCACCAACTTTGCTGCTTTGTCATAGACAATCTTGTACTGCTGATCCAGCGGGATCTCCTCGATCCTGAAGGTCACTCCAGTGAAGCTGAGCTGCCTGGCAATGTACATTCCGCTGACCTTCATGTCCATTGCCACGATCTCCATTGCACCAACTCCCCTGGAAGAGGGAGGCAGTTGTGAGAGCCCTTCCTATTCCACAGGGCAACACGGGTGAGTGATTCTGCAGAACAACTTCCCATGGCTCAACCTGTCCTCAAGCACGCATTACACCCATTTCCTAAAGGAGAAACCAACTCCTGCAGCTGCCCTTCCATTTGACTTCCTCTAGAAACTGAGAGGACAGTGTCCAGGTTGTAGACCCCCATGGTCTCTGCCTTTCTCTAAGCATGCCCTGTCTCTCTTCCACTCTTTAAAGGCTGGCACTGTGCAGGTACAGAGTGCTCAGCCATGAGACTGCTGGGATTGCTTGGACTCTTCTTGTTTTCATGAGCAAACAGGAATTCCCAAGAAGGTATCGATTGGCCAGCACTTCCCTTTCAGGGACAAACAAAGACTGCCACAAAAGTTAAGCCAGATAAAGAGGGGTGCTGGACGTGACTTACCTCTTCTCAATTGCATGCAGGAACTCATCAAATGCATGGAACGGGGTGCCCTCCCCCCAGATTCCCAGGCGGCTCATATAGATCATGTTTTTTGGCTCAGAGGCACCTGTTTGAACAGAATCCACTGTCAGCAAAACCACAGCAGTTGCAAATGGCATTGATTCCAGCAAAGTGAATGCCTAGAAGGAGGCTCGCTTGCCATCACGTCTCACCAGACCCAGGGGCCTTTCCAAGGCATGTGTTCACACGGTGTCCCTCCGTGCTGATAGAAGCTCACCTGTGGCACTGGCGTAAACAACCCTCGCTTGAGGCAGTTTGTTCTGAAGGTCCAACACTGCTTTGCCCATTTTAGTAGAGCTGGCATTTTTGGCTTTGTGGCATTCATCAAATACAATCTGAAAGTGAATGTCAGTTAAGGAGAAAGGACATCTTTTCATTACGAGGATGGCAGAAAATACAACCCAGACTCCTCCAGCTTCCTGAACAGCCAGTCCTAGCTGAAAAGGTCAATCCCAGCTGTGCTCCCAACCTCCTTCAATCCCACTGCACTGTGGAGGAGGACAGAAGGGCACGGGGAGGACATATGTTCATAAATATGGACGCTGGGCACAAGGCTGTCCCACACAGTTGCTCCTGGTGACCTCAGCTGGCCCCAGGCTGGTGAAGCACAGTTCCAACCCTCCCCTTTTCTCTATTTTTTTTTTTAAAGGATACAACTCCATCAAAGTTTTCCCTGCACCAATCCAAAATTTGTTTTAAGCGCGTCCTATGCTGCCCGCCTGCCTGGCTCTCACCAATGAGAGCAGAGTAAGTGGCAAAGAGGACTCCTTCTGAGGTAGCTGTGTCTCCATATCTAATCTGCAGAAAGAGGAAGACAAAGAGCAGAGGGGCTCATGACAACTGTCCAAGTGCACTGCACCCATTCTAAGCCCACAGCCCCTGCTTCAGATTCTGCTGTGGCTGCAGAGGGCCCATGCTCCTGCCTTCAAGAACAAAACCCAGTGTGAGAGTAGAGCAGACAAAAGACCACTAGCAGCTGACATCTTTAGCACTTCTCCTTGGCACTGACATACGGTGATGACAGGGGTCTTAAATGCCTGGCTAGGTTCCTTTGCCAATGTGTCAGCACATCTGGATGCATGTAGAGAAATGTGGAGACCACACCAGGCCTTCAATTTTCTGGCCAACTGAATTTGCTTCCTTTTTTAAGCAACAGTTTGGAATGTTTAATTATTTTGAATCCCTCCTATCTATTTTAATTACTTCCAGAAAATAATTTTCTCTTTGGCCAAGTGAGATCACTGCCTCACTGCCATGGATCCTACCTATAACAAAATAAAACGTATAAGGGAAAACAAAACAAAACGGGGTCCTGATGTGAAGAGCGTCGTATTTAAAGCCTTTCCATCTGAATACAAATGTCTCTTTCAGTCTCCTCGTGGACTGCATTCAGAGGTGTCAAACACATGTGGTTTCCATTGACTTTGTAAGAGCTGGTTGTTCAGTGCTGTTTAAAACCAGAGGAGAGTGCTTCAGCAGGCTGGCCAGCAGCGTGGCAAACACAGGCCTGGACAGGAGACTGAAAGACAGGCTGAGCAGAGCTCCATGAGCAACCAAACACTACGCAGCTGCCGGTCATTTCTTTTGAAAGATAATTCATCCTCACCCCTGATGACTGGAAGGAAGTTTGAAAAGTCTCTGCTTCACCCAGCTCAGAGGAAATGCCTGTATGCACAGCAGTGTGCTGCAGTCTGCTGGCAGGCACTGATCTGCCCGTTTGTGTGCTCTCCCTTTATTTGCATGTTGTGAAAACAGGGTGCCTGAAACCAGAGCTGGTAAAAAGTAGCATGTGGGCACAGCACAGCCACCTCCGACGGGGGCTGCTCCCTCAGTAGGACTCTTCAGAAATGGGGAAGAGCAGTTGAGCCCTGCAGAACTTTGCACTTGGATGGAGACATATTGTGCTCCCTGCAGGAAACAGCTCTGTACTCACAGAGCAGCTCTGGAGAGTGTATAAAAATAGAAAAGAGTCCAGAGTGGGAAGAACATGCTGAGAGAAGGAAACAGCAAGCAGCTCGCTGTCTGCTATTGCCTGTGCTGCTCTGCACTCTGCAGCAGATCCATCTAACTGCTACCGTAGGCTGATTTTCTAGAACAGCATTGCTTCTCTCCTCTACCTTATTCAAAGCATGCACAGGAATGTGGGAGGCTTCAATGTCCTTCAGGTCTCTCTCAGCATCGTACTTGAGATCATTGGAGACGCTGAACCTGCAAAGCAAGACGTGGGCCTGGTTATCTGCTAAGGAGAGTCGGGGCACGCACAGTGATTAACAGCTCTGACTAAAGCAATTGTAGGTGTATAAAACTGCCACATTTCCCACTGCCCACACACCTCAACGTAAGATCCTACAGCAGACTCTGGTCTGGCACTTATGACAAGTTCAGTCTATTCTGCAGTAAAGCCCCATAGTCTAGGGGCTCGAGTCTGCAGCTGGGAAGTCCACGAATATCCCTCCACCGACTTCAGAAGAGTAGGAAGAGGCTTCACACTGCACTCTTGAGGAGTACAATTTGCTGTTTCATAGTGATTCATTCTCCATCACCGCTGCAGGGGAAATATTCCCATTTCACAGAGAGCAAACAGGCACAAAGAGGTGGAAAAGACTTTACCCAAGGCCACAACATGAGTCAACTAGCAAGCCAACATCAGCATTAAGGAATTCCTTACTCCCAGATTCACACCAACTCCGAGGTCTTACGGGAAAAGAGGGGAAAAAATCCCCAACTTACCAAAGAGCTTTTTTCCTCCCTTTAAGATAATTTTCAAAGATGATGCCTGCAACTGTCCTGCCCTTTCCAACTCCGGCACCGTCCCCAATGAGGAAGCCAGCTCGCTGCCCATTGGGCAATAAAACTTCATGTTGCTGCAAAATCGAGAGCAGAATTGGAAATCAAACTGTTTTCATGTGATCTTTTAAGAGCCCCACTTAACCCCTTCATGTATCTCATAGATATGCATTTCCTGCTCAGATAAGCAACGCCAGGAATGGCAGAGTACCGTGGTTGAGCTCACAAGGCAGTTTGTAGAAAAAGCCCCCAGGCCCCAGAAACTTTAAGCACACCCTCCTGCAACTCCTCCTGTGGAGTCACGTACCTGGCAGGCATAAATGATTGCTTCCAGCTGTAGTGCAGAGAGTGACCCTTTGTCAGCAATGGAGCTTGGCAGAGAAAGGCTGTAGGTGATGTTGGGTGGGGGAACGCTGGACAGGGTGCTCGTTTCAACCACGAGGTCAGGGTGGTGCTTCCCAATCTTGGCTAAATGACACACACAAACACATAAGAGACAGAACGTAACTTCTCCATCCCCATGGAGCACCTCACGAAGGACTGCAGACCTCCTCATCTGCTCCGTAGCCTCAGACTACACAAGAGACAAGCTCAGTGCCTGCTCTTCACTCTCTTTCATTTCACTGACATTTCAGACTGCCAAAAACAAGCCAAGCTTCCCCTAAAAGCAGACAACAAAAGTGTCCTGTGAAATCAGTGTAGCGCCAACAAAGGATCAGTAGAGTTATCCTACAAAGTCACAAACTTGGCAAACACCACATCCTGCCTGCACAAAGGTAAGGGAGCAGTGAGCTTGGTTGGTCCACAGTGCAGTCAAGAGCATTTCTCGTACACACGTGATAGCAGGACACTCACACTTTGAAGGTACATATTCTGCATAGGTTTCTGTTTGCCCCAACTCTTCTGTTTCTTCCTCATCACCTTCATCCTCCTCTTCTGCAGGAACTTGAGACTGAAAAGAAACACAGCATCGATCGAATGTTAACATTCTCACTGTAGTATGGACGTGGCACCAGACAACTATTATTTATTCCAACCCAACCCAATTAATCTCATTTACAGACTACAGCAACACAAGGAAAACCACCCTGTGAGAGACCATCCCAGGGGCCCAGCAAGTGCTTTACGATCTACTTTCAACACGCAGTCCATCATGAACTAGGGAATTTCAGGCAAGCTGTGGGCTACAATCAATTGTGCCTAACTGCGCTCTAATCTGACCCTGAAGAAGGACCCAGACAAGCTCTCAACTCAGCAGGAACTCAGCAGTATAAAGCAAAGTCACGCGATTCCTGGAAGAACAGCCTCTACTGACTGTGCTGATTTAGCTGCAAGGAAAGCATGGAGAATTCTCTAGCAGAGCAAGGTTCCACCACAGGAAATCTAAGACACTTCTGGGAAAGGGCAGTGACCTGAAATGCACGTGGTGACCTGGCTGACTTTCTTGCCTCATTCCCTCTGAGGGGACAACAGCTGAAATTGTTCCTCTCTGCGTTGTGACGTTATGAAGCTGAGAGCCTCACGCTGGGCTCTGCTGGAGCAGATGTCATTCTCACCTGGTAGCTTATGAGGAGGGGGGTGTTGGGGACAGCAGCAATGCGGTCGTCCGAACTGTTTAAGCCACTGAATGATCTGCTGGCTGAGAACAGCTGCAACAGAAAGGAGGCAGGTCAGAAAGCAGCTGTAATCCTCCGCCCTCCAACCTCAGCTCCAGCAAATTAAAGGATGGAAACACGACTGTGAAGGCGTTTGTGCTTTGTACTCAGACCTTATGCTCTGATGGCGTCAGCGGGCTTTAATACTTTCTGCTCCTCCACGTCAAGCCCTGGGGAGTCATTCTGAAAACTAATAAATCCTGCCAATGCCATACATGCCTTCCTCAACACAAACACAGGGAATAACTGACCCGGGGAAATGCATTCCTGCAACAAGTGTGTGCATCCCCACGTATGATGGAAGCTGCAGGGACACGTGTCCTATCACAGCATAAACACAACTGCAGGGCAGGAGTCCTTCTGCCAAGCAATAACCACACAATGTTAACACAGGTCATCCCCAAACACTCTGTTTTGCCTGGATAGCAGGAGCTGCGCAGATTCTCGCTGACAGTTCACAGGTTTTATTCTGAATTATTGAGTCTAAGCGAGAGCTCAGGGTTGGGCTTGCTGGTAGAAGAGAGAAAGGCACAGCTCTGAGAAGCAGAAAGCCTGGTACAGGAGAAGAGACCCAAGTGGGAGAACTAGGAAAGCTGCAAGCAAAGCCATCCCCGGGAAAGGACTGAGCATTACAGACTGCGACCTTTTACGATGCTCTCACAAAGTTCCCTTCAGGCATGCCTTTACTAAATGATCTTGCAATCTCGCTTTCAGCATTTAAAACACCATTCAAGGAAATTAAATAATTGCACCAGAATGCAAACATGGCTCAGCACTGACTAATACCTGTCTGTGGTTCAGGACTGCTATCGGCTGCCCAGACAGCCAGTGCCTGCATGCCTTTACCTCAGGGCCACCCATGGACACCAGCACTGCCAGCAGCCAAGCCCAGGAGCCCAGAGCACCCAGAGATCTGCCAGGCCCTGGTGGTGCTGGGTGCCAGCTGCTGCACCAGGCAATGGCTGCTCCAGCCTGCCTGGCCCGTGCCGTGCCCTGGGAGCTGGGAGGCACAACTGAGGAGAGCCTTTGTCTGCCCTGACAAACAAAATCCCACTGGAATTTCCCGACAGTGAGCAAGGTCAAGGCAGCAGCTCGTGGCATCCAAAGCAATCGGCAGCTCCAGCAGTGGCACTGCTTCAAGTCTATAGGCTGTTGGGAGTGCCAGCTCAGAGACCCTGCTCCACAGGCAGAAGTGAAATATGGAAGTTCTTCAGCATAAACACTCTTATTATTTCCCTTTTTTTTTCCTTTTTTTTTTTTTTTTTCCCCCTACATTAAAAAGAAAGAGAAAAAAAAAAAAAAAGAAAGAAAAAACCACCCTCCATTACTGGAAGCCTGAGTCAGAATTACCAGAAGGAAGCTGGACGGAAGAGCTATTTTCAGTGCCAACAAATCTGGAGAGCAGGTGAAACATCTCCACCTACAAATCTGAGCTCAGTACAAAAGCTGCTTCTTAGGCAAGAAAAAAGCTCTGATCCCGCTGCAGTGCAGGGGCACACAGCTCTGTGGGAAGGGAATGGAGCTCTGCTTTTGCACTGTCTTATCTTCAACACTTAAATCCCTAGCATCCAAATGCAGCAGCGCAGCCTTGGCACGCAGCTTTTCACCTCGGCTATCACAAGGGAAGGGACAGAACCCCCAGTGCTTCAGAGCACCGAGGACAAACCCCAGAGCTGAGAGTGAGCTGTGAGCACCAAGCCAGGTGGGACCAGGAGCTCTGCTGGGCGGCACATCCTGCTCCAGGCTGAGCTCAGACACTTCCTTTCTCTACTCTTGCTCTCCTCTCTGTTTTGATCTCCTTTCTCTAAAAGCATTAAGAGGCACACACATCATGCATGCGTTCAGCAAAGCCACCGACAACTGCACAGAGATTTGGATCTTACTCCACTTCTTCCCTCTTTGCATTCACCCTTTATGCCTGATCTTGCAGTGACTTCTGTGGGGAAGCAGCAGTCACATCTGGCTGACCAGCCAACCTCCTTCAGCGTAACTACGACCTCCTCTGAGCTGGGAGGGGGGGATTCCCTTTTTGGAAGTGCTTTGAATGAATTCAATGGAGGAAAAAGGCAGCAGCACGTCACCAAAGTTCCAGCAGTGATCTCTCAGGAGCTCTTCGCTTCCTCACTCTTACAAAGGGCTCCGAGTTCTCGTAAGAAAGCACAATGGATGACACAAACTATTTTTAAAGGTATTTCACAACTTCATTGTAAACTAAGCAAGTTTTGTATGCATTTTGCATGCTAACCCCTGCAAATATTTAAGTATGGAGCAGCTCTTCCCTCCATGCCCGCTTCAGAAACGATGCACAAAGCCAACACATGGACACGTCTCTTCCTTATGGCAGCAGCTCTCCCTGCATGGCACACAGAGGTTTGGTTTTTGAAAGAGAGCAACCTGGACCTACACAGAGCTCTTTGGGGCTCTCACTTTCTGGGATGCTTCCCATTTGCCATGGAGATGCCCCCGTCACCAGAGCTCTTTGGGGGCTGCTCCTCCTGCTCAGCACAAATCTGGGACTGAAATGCTGTCTCAGGAAACAAACTGCCACGCTGACAGCAGAGTGCAGGGCTGCTCCTTGTCCCTGGGCAGAGAGCTGACCACACAGCTACAGCTGATCAGGTGCACTGCATCCCAATGCACTGGGCCACATCCACCCAAGTTTGAACTGTGTAGCCCGGCCGATGCTCAGTTCTGCACTGCAGCTTAACTCTGGGTATGCAAAAGCCAAAATCCCTGCAATTTCATGGAATGTTATGGTGGCAGGATGATGTAAGGACAGATAGGGAAGGATAGTTTAAACAGCTTGTATACATTGGTGCAAGATGTCAACCAAGCCCCAGTCTTGCACCGAGTGTTACAGAAAGGAGCCTCTCACTTAAGCACTGACTCAGGATTTTGCAACCATTTGCTCAGCTCACCTCCAACCAAACCAAAAGAGTATTAAAAAAAGGCAATAAATCAGCTGCCCATCATCAGTCAATCCAAGAAAACATTTATCCAGCATCCTGCAAGTTAACACCTCCCATGGAAAAATGAAACTGAAATCTTCCGACTGGGCTGCACTTCAATTACATCTTGTCAGGAAATATCAGGCTTAGCAAAAACAGGCCAAAACCAAAACACAAACCACCACCTCTGTATGCAGAGAACACAGATAACACAGTGTTTAAAATAGCCAGAGGTTCTTTTCAAAAGGAAGTCGATTTATAAATGGAATTCAAAGGAGTGAATTGGCCTTAACTGGATGCCAGTGCTCTGAAGGACAGCAAGGGGCACCAGGAGGGCTTCAAGGAGGATGTGGAGAGCAGCACGCAATGGGACCAGGGACTCTCTGGCCATTTCCTTGGTTCAAACAGCTCAGCCCTCCTCCTCCTGACCATCTCCACGTTCAACCTGGTTCAAAGCTACCAGACCACACGTTGGCTGCCTGCACAGCCATGCACCGTTGGTCTTCAGCACGTTTATGACGGGAAGGAAGGCAGGGTTACTGCCTGCCACCAACTGCAGGCACCCTGAGGGTCAAGAGGATGCTGCAAAGGTCTACAGAGGTCATCAGATCTCATCAGGTTCAGCAAGGGCTCAGGCATCTGATGTGAAGATCTGCCTTGTCATGGCTCACCTAAGACCTCACAAAGTCTAAGGCAGATAGGAGCTTTGATTTCCCAAACCTCAGGCCAGAACCTCACCACCAACCCACACTTCTTCAGCACTCAACCAGTCACTGAGACACGCTGGGATCAGTTCAGAGCAGAACTGCTGCCAAGTCTCTTACTGCCAGGCTCTGACACACAGGCAGCTTTCATCATGGAAATACAGAGTCTGACACATTACTAACAGCAAAATGCAGCCTCTAAAAACACAACTGAATCTCAAAATGCAACAGTGACTAAAGCACAAGTGTGTTAGACTGCATTCTGGAGCATTCACTTTCATTTTTTTCCCCTACCATCTCTGAGAGACAACGATCCACAAAAGGAACCTGCTGCAAGGCTGGATATTCACCATGACAGCTGAGATAGCAGATGTGCATGGTATCAGTTCCACCAACAACCACAGCTGGAGGCTGCTAGAAGGGATTGATGTCAGGTTGTGCAACAGTGAGCGAGCAGATGAGGGAAAACAGACAGCAGAAAGCTGGTGAAAACGCACAGGACTGCATGTTGCTCTCAGACTGCCAAGAAATCACGTGCCCAGGAAAACTCAGAGATGTGAAAGCTTGCAGGGATTTGGACTCACAAAGCAAACACAAACGATCAGTCTTAAATTGAAACAGTTTGGGTTTTAGTCATCATTAGTAAAACATTCGCCATGGAAAATAAACATACGGTGGATGTTGCTGGGGACAGTTAATGATCTACGTCATGTTTTTCCTCAAGTCCGTCTCTTCAGTGCTCCTGAGCTCCTGCTGCAGGCCACCCTGCTCATGCTGAGCGTTTCAGGGATACACCTCCTGGCATCAACATCAACACACTGCAACTTCAGCCCTGCAGGGAGTTGTGTTTCCTAATTCCGTGGGGCAAACACCATGGGATGAAGCCTGAGATATTCAGTGTCTGATGGGGAGGATGGGAGAAGAGCGCCCGTACCTCTGTTTGGTTCTGCTGTGACGTGTTTACATCCCATATGGTTGGCACGTGGTTCAGGCTGTCAGCAGGCAAGCAGTCCTTTGCATCCACGATGTCAGAGAGGGAATCCGCAGGAGATGAGAAGAGAGAGTTATTGTTGGAGAGCTCATCGAGGTATGAAGAGTCCTGAAATGAAAGGAACGACCACAGTTAGAGGAGGAGGGAGAGGAGCAGAGAGCTCCCTTCTCACATCTGCTCAGCCAGGAAGCTTTAATTTTTTGCTGTTAACCAGGCACTCGGTTGCTTTGCACTCCACAAACTCAGAAATTCACTTGTCAATGAAGACGTGCTCTCAGCCGCTGGTTTAAAATCGTGGTTTCTCGATGGAGTAGGAAGCACTGATTGGGCAGCAGTGCTGGTAAATGTTCAAAACCCAGACTGTGCACACCTGCACATACAGAGCATTCACCAAGGCGTCAGACACTTCTGGGTTTGATTAGAATGGCCCCTGGGGGGTGAAAACGTTTCAGTTTGACACACGAAAGACTCAAGCGTTCCAATCATCCAACAGAGAACCAGCCAGAGCCCATAATGACAGAGCTGTTTAATTGCAACTCATAACACAGCAGCAGCCAGAGGCTTGGGATAAAATGACAGCCACTGATGTGTGCAAAGCAGGCTGCGTGGAGTGGGGACACCTGCATCTGTACCCAGATGAACTGCAGCAAATCCACTCTTCTTGGGACATGCCTCGACCTGGGCAAGAAGTGAACGTGCTTCAGTGATGAGGATCAGGCTCTGCCCTTGCCCATTTTCTGGTGCTAGCACCATGACGGCTTACACTTGTTTTATTCTGTGCTGACCCAGTGATGATGTCAGTTTGAGTCATGTGGCCTCCAGATCACAAAGCACCCAATCATTAATTCCATGTTTGATTTTTCAAATGCCAAATGACAAGAACTGATAGGCAAAAACCTGTTTGCAACCCTGGTGCAGATGACTGCACCTCTCCTGACCTCACTGCACCAACCCAGCTCTCCTCCACGCTCGTGGCTGTCAGGCAAAGCCCTGGTGACTGGAAAAAGGGAAACATATTCAAGAAAGGGAGGAAGGAGGACCCAGGGAACTCCAGTGAGCCTCACCTCTGTGCCTGGGAAGATCATGGAACAGATCCTCCTGGAGGACGCCTTAAGGCACGTGCAAAATGTGGAGGTGATTTGAGCCAAGCAGCAAGGCTTCAGCAAGGGAAGGCCGTGCCTGATGCATCTGGTGGCTTTCTGTGATGGAGTGACAGCATCAGTGGTCAAAGGAAGGGCACCTGATGTCATCTACCTGGACCTGGGCAAGGGCTCAGACACGGTCCCCCACCACATCCTTATCTCTAAAGTGCAGAGATACGGATTTGAGGGGTGGACTATATGGTGGATGAGGAGTTGGTTGGATGGTTGTAGAAGCTGTGGATGCCCCGTCTCTGGAGGCACTCAAGGCCAAGCTGGTTGGGATCCTGAGCAGCCTGACCTAGTGGATAGTAACCCTGCATGGCAGGGGGTTGAACTAGATGATCTTTAAGGTCCCTTCCAACCTGTGTGATTCTATGATTCAGTGACTCTATGAGACACTACTTCAGCTGGCAGAAAGATTTGTCTGCAGCTCAATGAAGAGCGATGCGCTTTGAAGCCACATCAGAGCACAAAGTCCCTCGCTGGGGATGTGGCTGCACCCCAGAGCGACACACAGACAGACCCACAGCTCCTTCCTCCCACCCCACCATGTTCAGCCAACACACATCAGCCCCGCAGCTCTTCCCAGAGGTTGGGACTGCCAGCACACGGCTGGCTCAAGCTCTGTGCTACGTCAGATAACAAAATCAGTGTGATGATACTGCAGCACGGCTGCCAGGAGAGCCGCAGCATCAGACAGGAGGAGAAATCACTGCTCGTTTCCAGTTAAAGGCCAATTCCCTACTACAAAGCAGAAAGGCAGCCAACAATTTTAAAAGTCACTTCGCCCCGCCTGACAAAACCAGGAACAGCTGAGCCTGCCTGTATTATTCCTATGGGCTCCTGGCCAACAGCTGGGCCAGGCTCCCTCCCGACTGCTATCAGAAGTTGCCTTTTTGCAGCACTTACAACCAACAGGACGTGCCCTTCCCCATCTTGCCACCCGTGTCCTGCTTGGCCCTGGAGAAGACAGCTCTGAAGCCACAGCTGCCTCCCAAGCAACCTTCAGCCTCTCACCCAGAGCAAATCGTGTAAGATTCAGACTGTGACACTGAGATTTACTTTTTTCCATTAACTTCGCTGCCTCTTAGGGTCTTGAAAAGAGGAAGGTGCCCAGCTGGAACATGAAAAGGTGTGCAGAAGCCCAGCCAGCTCACTGCCTGCCCAGCATGGGCCCCACGGCTGCTGCACCCTGAAATAAGGAGATCAGCCCTCAAATCAGAGGGAGAATCAACAGTATCAGTTCTGGAAAGAGCTGGTCCATCCTCTCACAGCGTTCCAAGGCATTAGTCACAAAGTCCCCTGGTCTGCCTTACCTAGCTGTGCTATCCAGAGAGCACAGACACAGCGTGCTGCTTACAGCATAGCCCTGAAAAACAGCACCATGTAAACACAGAATGCTCTGTAATTGTTTAACTTAAAGCCGTACTGGTAACTACAATGTGCATCATTATCAGCCATGCTTTGACTAGTTACTCCACTAGTTTGTATGGAGGAGTTACCTAAACCTCTGGGCCCTGAAGCAGAGGAAGAAACACGCTCTGATCCAACAGCAGATGGAACAGCACCAATTGGGATAGTGCCACCAGCACCAAAAACCAGAGGAGGATGTTATGGGGAGAACCCAAGAGCCCACAGAGGACAGATTACTGCATGTTGAGGGAGTTATTTTGTCTCTGTTTAAGATTGATCAGTGAGAACTTTGTGCTGCTCTCGTTGGAAATCGGATCTGACAGTAGTTAGAGGGGGACAGAGGCAGAGGCTCTGACATCTGCACTTGTGGAAACAGTTCAGAAGGAACTGCTCGTGTCAGGGATGGAGCAAAAGGGGGCACATCATAAACAGGGAAAGGACGATTCCCTGACAGCAGGGTGAGCCCTCAATGGGGAGTCCTGTAAGGGTTTAAGAGCGGCCAATGCAGAGGTACAGCTGCTGGGCATCGGTCTTGGCAGCTTTTTTCACACTGGAGATCAAACAACATCAATGTACCAGCATGGGAGACAGATGAACTGAAATCACCGTCTGATGTTTGTATCAGAAGATGCTCCAGTGAGCAGTTTGATAAATCGATGATAGCACTCACATGCAGGACTTTGAAACTGAGCACAAAGGGATCCAGTCTGGCACACAACATTTCCATCATCATCCCACCCCAGGGCTGTGAAAAGCCAAGAACAAACTCCCAAGAAAGACCAGAGGAAAGCAGGGTAAGAAAGCAACGCAGACATCGACCTCTTTCTCCTCACTCACAGCTCCTTCGACCAAAGCAAAGCCTTTGTTAAAAATACTGCAAGAGCAGGTGAAGCCTAAAGCCAGCAGCAGTGTGTCCTAAAAATAAGAGATGTCGGTATAGAAATGATTTGTTTGCTCGCAATCCAGACGCAGAGGAAACAAACATCCTTTTGGCACAGCACGCCATAGGGACTTCAGAAAAGCCCCACATAAGCACAGGCAGATGTGCATACATGAACACTGAGGTGCTGCCAGGTGAGGGAGGTGTGTTTTCCCAGCAGTCACAACGCCGGGGCTGTTTCAGGTAAGATGGAATAAGGAAACTCACAGCTGCGATGCAAACCATCGATCGCTCAAAGGAAATCTTTTCACTGCCAAAACCCGAAGTCTTTCTAAAAACAGAGCAATAAACTTGCAGTCTCAAGGGTTCTGTGCTCTGCTTTGCAAGCACTTCCCTCGCGTTTCTGGTTTAAAAATCAAACCCCCCTGAAAGCCATTACAGCTCCAGAAACACAGATCAGTTCTGTGCACAGCTCCTTTTCCTCCCTGCTTTGCTCACCACGCTCGCAGCGATGGCAGCAGGGTCTGCGCTGCACAAAGCCATCTGCAGTGGGAACTGCCTGCAGCACTTTGCTTTCCTGCTGCCCTGAAGCCCCCCCTCTGCAGCACAGACAGGAGCACCCGAGCCCAGAGGAAAGGCTGAAGTTCCCCCCTCGCAAACAACAGCAACTCCAAGGAAGAGAAAAGAATATAAAAACCGAGCGTTACCTTGAAGAGAGACGGGAACTTCAGCCAGAACTGCATTTGGGACATTTTAAAGCAGCATTCAGTTTGCTGAGAGCAGAGCAGGATGCAGACCAGGCAGGAAGGTGAACTTCTCAATATATACCGGAGAAAGATCTTCATTCATGACAGCAACAGCAGCCAGAGAGCTGACCAAGGCTTTTTTTGGACATGCAGAAGAAAGGAGTGAAAATGGAGCAAAAAAGGACAGCCATGCAGAGCGCCTGTCCTGAGCCCAGCGAGATTTGCATATAGTGTTTAGTCATGAAGGAGAGTGCTCTTACTTCCTCTAAGTACGAGGGCTGACTTTCAGGAAATGATGCCTGCTTGGTAAGTCAGTGAAATTACTGGCAGTGCGAGGAGAATTACTGTATGTGGTGTAATTCAACCACAGATAGGCTGTAAACAAAGCTGCGCCGCACGGCTGCGGGGACCCGGCCCAGGGCTGGGGCTCCTGCCCACCACCCCCCCAGTGCTGGGGGGCTCAGGTGATGCAACCAGACCCAAAAGGTAACCAGCAGGACTCCTTTTCTTCTTACTTTTGAAGAGCCACACGCTTTCTTTTGTCTCCAAGATCTGCCCCACCCCACGCATTGCAATTAAACATTAAAAGGAGCAGCCTTGCTGTTCTAACTCATTGTTCTTTTTCTGCATCCAGGAACACTGGGCTTCTTTTTCTTTTTTTTCTGAAGGCTTCCCCTGTTAACTTTATTTTTTATAACAGAATAAAGCAGCGTTTCTGGTGAGGAAGTTAAGAAGACATAGGAAGGGGCATCTGAAAAGGACTCAGCCATGGTGACATGCTTAAGGGGAGGCTGTCCCAAAGCAGGCAGAGGGCAAAGGAGTGAATTGGGCAGAGCACGCCCCTGCAAAACGAAACAAAGCAACGAACTAAAGAAAAAGCAGAGCTTTTCTGCCTGGCTTTGGCACAGGTGGCCCCAGCCCGCGTGGCTCCAGCCTCCTGGGCTGCCCTGAGTGAGCTGTGACATGGGGTGCTGGGGCCTCGTGCCCAGAGCTGCTGGGAAATCCCACAAGGGAGGCATTTCTCTGTACCACAGACTTGGAGCAGGCAGTGGTAGAGAAGCCTCTGGCAGCCCTGCAAGAGATGGGAACAGCTTCTGAGCTGACAGCACAGGGCTGCACAGCTGAGCCCCAGGGAAGCATGGTGGGGGTTGGCTGTGCTTTGTGCCATCGGAGGAGGAAGTGCTGCCCCCAGAGCAGCAAGACACACTGCATCCCAGGGCTGCAAAAGCACCCAAGGGCTGCAACCTCACCTTGTGTGCACGGAACCCAGGGCCCAGCGGCAGAATACCTGCTCCAGGTTTGCATTAAGCAGAAAGGGAAAGAAAAGCAGCCCCTGCACACAAGGAGCCCACGTTTCTGGTGCTGCAGCAGGACTCAGAGCACTGCCATCAGGGCGCACACTGCAGGAGCCGCAGTGAAAGCGAAGCCTTTGGTTTCTGTGGGCAGTTGGCTCCGGGTGGAGAAAGGCAGCAGGTTTCCACAGCTGCTTTTATCTGAATGTGATTGGTTTTAATTAGCCAGTAGCAGCCCTGGAGTTGGGATAGGGGCTTTAATGACACATTTGAGGTAAAGAGACCAAATGTATTTCTGAAATGTTTTAATTAGTGACTTGCTGCTGACCGGCCTGCTGGGCAACTGATTAAACCAGCAGCTCTTACCTAAGACTACCAAGGTCTGGCTATTTACGCAGCCTTTAAAAAGCAGGTGCTTTATTTCCTCTTCCTTTTCTCTTAGCTGACAAATGGGGCAAAATACAGGCAAGAAAGCTGGAACACCAAAAGGAAAGAAGACACACGGCATCACCTTAGAAAGCAGGAGTGCTGAATTGATTTTGCAATACCGCAGTGCTATAATCACAGAAGATAAGGCAACCAACTGGAAAACCACCACCTGATATTTTAAGATCCCATCCTAAGGGAGGTTTGCCACAGCATTTCCGTTCTCCACAATTAATTCACGAACAGAGCGCTGACAAATGGGGATAGGAAAGCAGAGTAACTCCAGTGTTCACAGCAGTGATTCGTCTCCTCTTCCACCAAAACTTGAAATGTAAAACCCCATTAGCTGCTCTGGCAGGCGATCTTCACAGGTAAATCTTCATCCACAGCCTTTGAATCACGGATCTACAGGACAGCAGCCTGACTGTGCTGATGGTTGCCAGCACACGCTCTCTGAACTTTGCAGAAGCACAAATGATACAGACCAATACAGCTGTGCAGGAGGAGACCTGACAGCTCATCGTCCTCAGGCAAAGAGTTGGGGTCCATTTTGTGCAGCTGGAAGGCACCACCCGCAGGCAGGGAGCTGCAGTGATTCAGGGATTCACAATAACCACACGAGATGGGGAAAGAAAAGAGCGTTCCTGTGTTCCTGTATGCTCCCAGTGATGGCTGTGGTTGGAGCACCAACGCCTGGGACAAGCAGCAGAGGCGAGGGGTGTTTGACAGCCCCTGGGATGGAAGCACAGCACTGCCAGGGAGGGCTGTCACCACCAGCAGAACTGCAGGCAGGGAAACTCCATCACACTGACTGAGCCCAACTCTGCTTTGAATTAAAGCA
Organism: Tympanuchus pallidicinctus; assembly: GCF_026119805.1. Classification (NCBI taxonomy): domain Eukaryota; kingdom Metazoa; phylum Chordata; class Aves; order Galliformes; family Phasianidae; genus Tympanuchus; species Tympanuchus pallidicinctus. Next base: position 82,407 of record NW_026294788.1, on the reverse strand, counting down.
TCTATTTAAATACATCTCCCAGTGGTTTGCTATTAAATTATATGACCAGCTTTTTTTTTTTTTTTCTTTTTTTGAAGAGCAATCCACATTTCAGACCAGTGCTTTTCCCCACTTTTGCTAGCTTTATGAAGGGGAGGAAGCAGAGAAGAGCACTTGCAAGAACTTCAGCAGGCAGTCCTGTTGCTTCCATGCTTCCTCTCCTATCGAGGAGGGGACACAGCATTCGAAGCCAACAAAACAGATGAAAACCAACAAGGCTGGAGGGGAGGAGGCACCTGAGCCAGCAAGGTGGGCACACACACACAGGCAGTGATGGGGAAGGTGGCCACAAAGCAGGAGATCTGCAGTGACTGCAGCCAGGTGGGACGCGCTGCTGCAATCACACTGTGCTCCATGAAGCCTTGGATGTGCAGCACCTCACCAAAAGGGTTTGTAAGGTGTCATTAAGTCAGGCCAAAAACTTGCCCCTGCAGTGCAAAAAATAAAGATGTGGGCTTGTAAAGCAGCATGTTCCAAGTGCCTCAGAGCCATTAATTGTCTTTAATTGATTTTGCTATCTGTATTCCCTGTAGATGTAAGTACAGGACAGCAATAGGAAATTCCAGGTTGTTTCTTATTCCAGGAAATTCTTCATACCAGTCAGAAGCAAATCCTTCATATAATTTAATAACTGCTACTTTGATTTCTCTTAAATCACTACAGCTCTGTGCACTGCAGTGCTTCTAAAAATTAATACCTCTTTTAAGAGTAGGTTAATTCCCCCATTTTAACAAGACTGACAGGGAACCGCAAGGGCTGGTGGCAAGGAGAGGGCTGGTTTATGAGCACCACCACACTGAGCAGAGATCAAACAGCATGAATGCATCCCTGCAGCAACACTGTGAATGGCTGCACCACTGCTGCTCCCACAGCCTTCCTCCCTTCCTCCTGCCCAGGCTCAGTGCAGATCCCAGAGGGTACCTGAGTTTCCCCTGCAGCCACGTGCACGTCCAGCTGTTTTGCTGCAGGAGGAAAGGAGCGAGGAGTTTCAGCAGAGCTCATTTCAGAACTGCCTTCCAATGCTGCTCAGCCCCTCTGCACAGATCTCCAATTCTCATTGTGGCTCTATGACACGTGCAGCCAGCAGAGGAGGTTCTGTGCGCAGGGAAATGCTATGCTGGATAGACATAAGGAACAAGCTGAATCAAGTTAAGCAAAGGGAAACAGATGTTCCTCTGCTTTTAAGATAAGGCCCAGGGCACACACTGCAGCTTAGCATGCACACCAGCCTGGGGACATTAGATACCAGAGTATAAATTAAAACCTTCTGCATCCAGTGCTTTGTTGGGACAGTTAACAGCTCCTACCAGCAGTGACAAAAGCTAGCACAGGCAGAACGAAGCACTGCAAGGCCTCTACAACAGAATACAGGTATACAGTATACAGTATAACAGTATACAGGTTTCCAGCTCCTGAGCACCTCGGGCTTTGAAGTTAGAGAATAAAGAGCAGAGAGGGTGGAAAGCCATGGAAACCAAAGTTCTTCTCTTCAGGACCTTGACTTCTAAGGCTGTGCGTGCCTTCAGGGGATATTTTCCTTTAAGATGACACACAGGGTGTCTGTGCAAGACTTTGGCTTAAGACAGCAGTTCCCAGGATCGAGAAATGCTATCAGACTCCAATATGGTCTCACACAACTATTTTCTAAACCTTAATTTAAGCCACTTGTTTATAAAAAGGATGCCAACAGAGCGGCAAGGATGAATCACCCAGCGGCAAGCCAAAAAAACTGAAATACTGAGGAGGAAAGAAGTTCAAGTTCACATTAGGCTGCTCTGACCGTGCAAATGAAGCATCTTTTCCAACATGCAGAAGGCATTCAGTGAGGCTGCTGTGATGCACACAAATTGCTTCTTGCCAGACCCGAGTGGCAGCAGGGAGTGACTGAACTAAAAAAGAAATTCCCAGAGCAATTAGGATGTGTGGCAGCTCCCACTCACGGCATCCTCAGCCCAGCAAAGTCTTTGCATTCTGAAGGTGGGCCTGAGGAGCCCTGGAACAAAACAGAGAGAAGATGGGGAACCAAATGCTAGCACTGAAAGAACGTCAGCCTTCCCATTTTGTGCACCCTGGGTTCCTCAAACCCAAGGGCACAGCAATAATTCTCAGCTCACTATTGGCAACAGGAAGCATTTACAGCACAAACATCTTGACAGAATTATCAGGCATTTGCTCTTTAGACCTTTTCAATCTACTTTCAGTATCCTGGGCATGGCTGGAAAATTCTGAAGAGGAATTGCCTAAATGCAGCTCAAGACCAGGCTGGGGTTCTGCTGCAGGGTCGTGTGAGGGATGCAGCACTCAGCGCTGTCAGATCACACAAAGGAACAGCCTCAGATCAGAGATGGCATTTCCACCTCTCCCTCCCTCTGTCCCCCTGCACAGCACTCAAAGCCCAGCACTGGCAGGCTGCTAAGACACCACAAGAGCACCATAACCCCAGGGTACAGTGAGCTCTCTGCACTGCTGAACGACCACAGACTGCATTCTTGGTATCAAAGAATGATGGTAACGTTCTGGTAACAAAGATGAGAGGATAATCTGCAGTCAGTATGAAGACAGCTCTCACATAAGCACCCAATCTATCTCGGCTGCCCAGAGACCACAGATTTAATCAAGAGCCTCTTACCAAAGCATGCAAACTCATGTTCTCTCTTGGCTTTCAGTCCTCTGTCTGGCATGGCTGGAACAGCACAAGGCTTAACAGCTCTGGCCACTCCTGCCACAGCAGGAAAGCAAGGAAAAGACAGGTACTTTCCTGCACAGTCACCAGGAAAGACAATCAGCCAAGCCGCTCCCTCACCTTCTGAATGCTGCAGCTTTCCAGGCAAATTGTTAATATTTAACAGTTTGGCAGCAGGGAAAGCAAGAAATCAGTAAAATGGAAAACACTGCTGAAGCAAGGGATGGAAAGCCTCCAGGATGTTCCCGGATGACTCCACATGAATGTCACTGCCTCCAGTCAATTGCCTGCTCTCTCTGAGATTCAGGCTCCAATTTTGGCTCCTAGCAAAGAAAAAAAAATCATCAGCTTTCCTTTGGGTAGAAAGCACTGTTTTATCAATGAGTTAGCACCAGTGTCAGAGCACTCAGAGCAAGCCCTGTAGAAAGCTGAAGGAAGTCAAGAGCTGAGCGTTCAGAACGGCTGAGCTGGTGCTGTACCTCAGCAGAGGATAAATGAAGACAGAACGCCTCCGAGAGGCAGGAGAGCACAAAACAAGTGCTGGTGCACATCAGGGCACAGGCACACAGACACCTGGTGACATGCATCCATCCACACTGCAGCAGCTCCGGGCAGACAGCACATCTCCAAGGCACTGCCTCAGCTTCATGTCGGAAAACAAAGCTCTAACAAAAGTCTTTTTCAGTGTGTCTCAGTTTCAGAGCACACAGGTTGATAGACCACTGCCATGGGTTATCCAGAACGTCCCAAGCAGCAGAGCTCAGCACTCAGGCTTAATGAGAACTACCAGACAGAACAGAAGAACTTCCAGAAATGCTGTTTCTAATGGGAACAAACATGGCACTACCAGCTGCTATACAGTACAAGGTCTGAGCAAAAGTTCTGCTGTTTGCTGGTTTGGCTGTGACAGATTCAGTGGACAACACTTCCCTGTTGCCATATGTGAAGCTGAAGAACTCTTGCAAGTATGCTGTGATAGGTGCAGGCTCCCAGCATTGCCTTGGAAAAGGTCAAAGCAAAAACACACCTGCCTGCAGTCACCCCGTTCCTTTCTGCAGCTTCCTCCCCAGAAGGAAGAGAGCAGCAAAAGATCTTGGCAGTTTTGTGGAAATCACCTGAGGTTGTTTTGTGTCCTGTTTGTTTCGGAGCCCTTCTGCTCTTCTATCACACAGCCACCATAAAGCAGCAGCTCCTTTTCAGAAGCAATTTCCAAAACTTGCTCTTGCCAAGCTGGCCGAGATCGATTTCTGCACACAGCAGGGGAAGGAAGCAGACTGACCACTCACATACTAGAAAACACATAAGTTAAAGAAATAATTAAGCCTCTTTCCCGTTAAACCCATCAGCCAAACTACACAGACCTGCAAGCTGAGACCTGTGAAGAAGACCCATCTCCCTCTTCCCATCACGGTCTCTAAAATGGTTTCCACAAGTTGATGAGATCACATTTCTGTCTCATTCCTCCCACAATGAATTCTGCAGGAGGCAAAGATCAATGCCGCTATCATTCATCTACTTATCTGGTTTTATCCAAGCAGAAGACTCTGGTCCAGAGTAGAACTGCACCACCAGCACTGGTGATCAACTGGTGCAGCAGATGAGCCACCAACACAAAGCGCTTCCAGCAGCTTCGCTCAGGAAGCTCAATTTGGGCCAACGCCAGGGGCTCACCTTCAAAGGCTCAAATCCCAGCTTACATAAATCCGAACCTGCAGAAATCAGAGTCTCACAGAGGTTCAAATCCCCTCTCCCCCAGTAAAACAGAAGTGCAGTTAGCAGGAATTACCAGATCTCCCTCAAGAAGAGGAGACACGCATCAGTTTGCTGTTTCCTACTGCTATAAATAAACTTCACATCACGCTTCTGAATCAAGTTCTCTTTACAGTCAAACTGCTCTTCCTGCTGAACCAAGTCAGCCCATGCTCCAACGCTCACACCACCACATCACCCACTGCAGAGCGAGAAGCTGAGGCATCTCTACTGAATCCTGCAGGAAGAAGAGGCAGATTACAAAGGAAAGAGGTTGTCTGCACACGTGTGCTGGCATTCAGCATTACAGAAACAACCATCCAGAAGGTCACAACAGCTCACCAGGGTTTACTGGAGTGTTTTTGAGATGTGCTGAAGCACAGTGCCAGCACTAAGTGCTCCCATACTGCCCCATTCACCCTCATGCTGCTCTCAGCACCTCTGGGCCACCTTGCAGGGCACGCTTAGAATTCATCGTGAAACGTCTGCGAAGGTCAACCTTCACCTTAATGCAGAAGAGGAAAGGGAAACAAACTCAGCTCCATTTCACACGCCCAAACGCTGCCCGTGTGCTTATCTGTCACACCAACTCACAAACCTGAGGCTGATCAGCTGCAATGTGCAGATTAGCTGGTTCCCACACTCAGAGGAAGCCTGGCTCTGCCAGTAAGCTTCTTTGTGACCAGAAAAAAAAAGTCAGACTTACAGACGGTGTGGATGAAGATTCTGAACATAAACCACGACTCTTCACACCTTGAAGTTTCCTTTGAGAATCTCTGGGCACCTCAGAGGCTATGAGGTCCGATCTGTCACCAGTTACGGAGCCCCCAGCAAACTTGCTAATCAGGTTACATTAAGAGATGTTAAGTAACCAAATTAATTACTCTGAAATTTCTACCGTAAGTTCCTTGTAGCATCATCTACACCTAATGACTCTCCTGCACGTGGCTTACAGCACACTCCAGCCTCACAGCACTGCTGCAGTTCCAGCCCTTCTCGTCCTTTGTCAGAAAGTCACACAACAGCTCAGGACACAAGGCAGGGGCTGGAAGCCAGTGGGTGCCCTGCATCTCCATCCACACTCTTCCTACCTGGCTGCTTCTCTGCAGTGTCTGAAGCACAGCTCTGCCTGAGGGGGGATGGCAGACTCCATCTGCCTGTTATCTGCTCCCCTGGTAATCAGTGCAGCAACTTACTGAGAGAAGGGCTGGGATTACGGGGTCACTCAGCTCGGCTGTTGCACTGATAGGTCACAGCAAGGTAACTTTCTGCACATTGACTATCTTCAGGCGCTGGGTTGAAACAGAACAACACAAGAACTACAGCAAAGAACAGCCAGACACTGCTAATATCTGCATCTGCTCCTAGAAGGGATGTAGTCGGTTCCTCCCGTATTCACAGCACTGCTTTCCAGTCATTATTAGCTAATCTTACTGCAAGATGTTGCCAAAAGCAAATGAAACGCTTCAAAAACTACAGAAAAACATCTTCCAGCCCAGAAGGATCCACAGGGTGAGGATGCCTGTGGGTCCTCCCGTGGGATGGGAGATGAGCTGGGGAGACTGCTCCTTCAAACTGCAGAAACCAGCTGCTTGGGATCTCTGTTGGGCCCCAACACGATCCTTCAACAGCCACTGGTCAGGAACCACCACTTGTAATGGTGAGAGCACAGGCAACGCTCACAAGCAAAGGAAGCTTAGGAGGCAAACGATTTAACTGACTGAAGCATCTTCAATTTCACACTTACCTACACCCTCTTGCAAAATGATTCTGCTGTGTACTTTGTGTTTGTATTTAATATCATTTTAAAAGACAAGCGATTGCATCACAGATAAGCTCCTACCAAGCCAACGGATACCTTCTTTATTGCTGAGAATTCATCCCAATTACACACACCTCCAAACAAATTCACTGGACAAATTTACAACACTCTTCCTTTCCCCTCTACACCACAATCCTAAAAAGCCAACACCCATCATAAAGCACTGTTTTCCCCAAAGCCATCAGTAGCAACGTACTTACCTGAGGAAAATCACCATTTTTTGGTAAGAAGTCAGTGGGGTCCACAGATGCATAGTTTGTATCCAAGAAATGTGGTCTGCTGATGGGATTCATATAAAAATCGTGAGAGGAATTAAAATATTGCCTGTAAGGAAATGGGAAAAGCAGTTACTTCCTGTGGGTCCTTAGCATTCCTCAGGTCGCTTCAGACTCCGGCAGCAGCAGCGCAGGGGCAACTATGGGATGACACACATAGGAAGTTGATTTAGAAAAGCTAAGTTGATCCAGATGAGAGATCTGTGAGGCAAAACTCAGACATCTACAGGGTCTGCCTTAAGACCAAGAATCGAGTTCTCAGAAAGCTGTGTAAACTGAGAAGGACACCACAGAAAAGAAGAGTCTGCAGGGCTGGATGTTTCAGCCCTGACAACAAAGCAAAATTGAGGATCTGAGATGTCCCATGGCCTAATGTGTGACAGCATGATGGAACCTGACAGTCATGCTACGTAAGGACAAGCATCGAGTTGCATGGAAATGTCATACCCAAGCCTCTGCTCAGGTCATAAAACCAAGGCAGCCCTTCCTGCAATCAGCACAGCAAGCCTGCAGGCTGGGACAGCTAACAGCCCCTTTGTACCCCTGCAGGGAGTACAGCCACAGAGCAGAGACAGATAGAAACTGAAGGGTTAGGAACATGCAAGCCCAGACAAAACCATTAGTCCAGATGGAGATGGATTTCAGATGTAATCGATTGTACCTCATTACAAGGCAAAATCTCTACTGACCTAACACAAGAGAGAAAAGAAAGGTCTTCTGATCAGTCCCTGCTGGGGAGGGCACTCGCCATCTCCTCCTGCCTCCCTGCCCCAAGCTCCAGCTTCCTCTGAGCAGAAAGGAGGGAAGACCAGCAAGAGAGCAATTCCCCTCCTTCAATTCCTCCTCCAGGAGCAGCCTCTGCTCTGCATCCCACGGCTGTCCCCTGCTTTGCTATTACACACACGAGCCCCTTCTCTCTCCTGCAGCAGCAGGAATGTGCTCTGTAATCCTTCCCGTAAGGGCCGTGCACTCAGTGCTGCTTGGGCAATCGCCACCCAACATGTTTTCATGCTGGAATCACTGAAACGTTTCACCCCATCAGTCCGTTTCCTCTTGCAGCCAGTTGTGTGCTCTCCGCAGTGCCAAGGTGACAGGACTCAGAGCAATAAACTGCAGCAAGGGGAAGGAGAAGCAAAACTTTAAAAGAAACACCATCCAGGAACAGAGCTGGGGATGGCTGTGCTGCTGAAGTATTGTGGAGCAATCGGGACCCCACGTGTGGCTAACACCTCACCCATAGGCCACACTGACATATTTACACACAAACACACTTATCTGCTCATTTTCCCTCCTTTTACATCATTGAAGACAGTGTCCTCAATCCATTCAGCCCAATTAAAAATCTGTGTACAGCTTCTGGGAAGTAAAGTATTTATGGCCAGCGAAGGGTTGGTTTAAAATGCTTTCCAGCTGGAACTGCTGTGCTCTCAACCTCTCTCCCCTGCCCAAGAACAGAGCCTGGCTTAACAACCTAACCAGAGAAACTATTTTAAGAGAGAAGTGAGCACTGCCTCCTACCTCCGCAGTGCCTCATGGGTTGCACAGGAGTCAGCCAAGGTAACAGGAAGGAAACCAAGACAGCCCCAACCTCCTTGGCCTGAACTGCTGTAGAACGAGCAGCTCTGGCATGCTGTTTTGTTTCCTTTAACCTTGGCTTTGAAATCTGTGAGATGCACTTTCTTCTTGCACTGAGATAAAGCTTGGCCTGGAGAAGCACTGCGCTCTGCAGGCAGAGAGTGCTGCATCTGCAGCAATGCAGGGCCCTGCTTTGAGCCCCCAGAAGGGCGATGCTTCGCAGCAGCTCAGTGCTCCCACCCCACTGCACCCCATGGGAAGCCAGCCCCTCCATGAAACCACACAGCCAAAAGGAAGGAATGCTGCTCCTCCCCTCCGTCACAGAGAATCTGCCTCAAGAGCTCAGTTTCAATCAGGTTCCACGTGCCAACACAAAATGACACCAACAGGTAGGGGCTCCGCTTTCTGCCCCACGTGCAAAGCAAGGCAACAAGGCTGAACTCAGTCATCTGGAAGAAAAAGAACACCTAGGAACGTAACCCAAGGGACATCTCCCTGTAGGAAAACACGAAGGGAAGCACACAGAGGCATACAGCGTTCAGAACCCAAAAAGCCCTACTGCACACACGCTTCCTTACCTTTCTGTAAGGAAAAAAGTAGAGAATTCCTTTCATCCCCAAGCTGTGGGACTTTGTGAGCTGAGCAGGGAGCATCTTGGCATTATATCCATGTCAGACAATTGCTTTAAAGAGCAAGGCTGCCTTTTTGCTGCCACCCACTCTAAATATAGAAGCAGTGGAACAGTCTGGTACAAAGCAAACCTGAACTGACATCTGACTCACCCCAGCCATTTGATGTCAGTCCAGCCAGTGGGTCTCTGGGTAAGGCTGTTTCACATACTGCTAAGGAAAGTTCTTGGGCATTTTGTTTGCTTGCTCTTTAAAAATAATAATTAAAAAGCAATTTGCATTTTCAATAGCAGGAACCAGAGGAATGCGCTGCAGGACAGGCTCTTACTGGAATCCACACCTCAGGTGAGCCAGAGCAATCCACATCCCTCCCAGGAGCTGGGTTTCCATCCCTTGACAACTTAAGCTTGCCATAACCTCACATCTGCTGCTCATTGATGCATCTGAACCCCTTTTGGCTCCACGCTGTGATTTCACTGGAGACCTGCTCTGGGGACTCTGGCAAGGCTTTATGCTCTGGTGGTACAGCCCTACTTTTGGAGATGCAAGCTCCACGTTTCCAGGAAGCAAACGAGCAGAGTTCACAGGCTGCCCAGGCACTGACCTCTTCTTCACTGTCAGTGCTCCAACTCGGGCACTTCAGAACCTGCTATCATCACAGCTAGCAGCACTCCACTCACAGGTGGTAAAGCAGAGAAGTGCATGAAAACCAGCAGGAAAAGAAAGGGGTTGCCTGTTTCAGAAGCCACGGAAGAAATCTTTGCTCCAGTTTGGGAGAAATATGTTTTGCACACGTGTGACACCGCCTGCAACAGCACAGAGCAGGCTGACCTAGAATTCCTTGAAGGAAGGGAAGCACTGAGCTGACTGCTGCAAAAAGCCCAGCTCTTCAGGGACAGTTAACCTAGAAATTCACTGAGCTCCAGCTCTCCCCTACAGGAGGCTTGAACACCTTTTGTTCTTCCACAAACCTTTAATGCACTGCTTACGTTTCCAGCTTAAGAAAGCCTGAAAGAAAGAAGCAAGCTTTGGTATCTTTTAAGCAAATTCTCTAGCATGAAACTAGTGAAAAGAAACAGGAAAAACCAGCTTTGGGACAAAGCTGTTGCCATGAGAGTAAGCCGTGTTCAAACACAGCCGCTCACAAATGAGATTCCAGGATTTCTACCTATGACATCCCAGCCCTGTATCCCACCCAAAACAGATCCAGCAGTTTCAGCTATGAAAGGACAGTTCTTTATTTCTCCGTGAAACACAGATAAGGAAGATTTCACCTGAAAGGTGATTTTTACAGTTACCAAGGTATGAAAAACAGGAAGCTGAAGCATAGCCTTGGCTGAATTCTCTAGCAAATAAAGGCTACATTGAGCCTCACTTTCTAAAGAAATAGTAACAAAGTCAATAAGTATATATTTGCATTAAAAGCAGGCATGTCTCTGCAGGATAAAGGCTGCAACATTTCCAGTAGATTTGACACAAACAGCAAAGAGCAGCACTGGGGAAGAGGAAAGTGAAGGGCAAAACCAGAACAAATGGTCAAAGGAAAAAAAAAAAGCCCAACACAATAGACAAAAACAATCTGATCCTGTGGTTTGATACAGCAAAACAGAAATTGTGTTACAGCTCTCTCGAGAATTCACAAACTGTAATTTACAGGAATCGTGCTCAAAAAGCATCCTCTCTTCCAATCATATACAGGCCAGCTAAAAGCAGATACTGAACTTAGCAGCTACGTCCTCCTGAATTTTCACTTTTGGAGTAGCTGACAAAGTTCCACTCAGCATCCAAGGGGCAGCTCCCAGGTAATTACACATCAGGAGCATCCTGTTACACCCCACCTATCACTGCTGGCTGAGCAGGACTGGGCACAGGAGAAACAGGCAGAATTCAGAAGCAAAAGGACTCGCACCCCTCTGAGCACAGAAGCTGAGTGTCACTACTGACAGCCAGGCTGGAACTCGGACACCCATGAGGATGAATCTCTGTTCTGCAGCACCATGCAGAAATCCACCCAGGAAGGAGGTTAAAGTAAATCCTCAAGCACTATGAGCACAGTAACTCACGATATCAAACGCTCCCTCTACTTTCCTTCCTTCCACCTCTGACCTAAATAAAAACACATCCTGCATCTCTGTGCCACTCCCTGCATTCACAAAGAAACCAGAGCAGCCCAGTCCCAGCAGTGTCCCCAGTGGCACCAGGCCATTTAACCTCCTGCCATCCCTAGCGTTCATCCTTCTGCCCCAGGACAGAGGTACGTGACAAAGGATGAGAACATCGCTTACTGCTGTACACAGACCCCCCTAAATTCTATTTGCAGCATGTAATCTAGGTGATTTTCTGCACAGGGCAGCTTAGGAGGAAGTCACAGTTTCTCACACGAGCCCATACTCATCACTTCACAAGGAGGTGAGCTTATCAGTGAAGAGTATCAGCTACAACCTGAAGGAAAACACAAACTCTGCACTGCACAGTAAGGAGTTGTACAGAGCCTTCCAACAAAGAGATTCTAGCATTCACCCCGTTTCCAGTCACCTACACAGCAATAGATCTTCATGTCACCTCACACGCCTGTCTCCAGCACCAGTAGTTTGTTCCTTCTTGTCCCCACTACCTGCAAAAAGCTACAGATGCACAACGGGGTGTTTTTAAGAACTCCATTAGTGTAACAAATCCAGGCAGAAACAAGGCTTTCTCCCTCACCACAGCCACCAGGTTTACCAGAAATCAAAGCTTTGCTGTCTTTGCATTTTGTCTTTTTTTTTTTTTAGTTGTTTGCTGCTTTTTCCAAGATGCAGCAGTTTATGAAATGCCACAAGATGACCGTGATGCAATTATTTCCCCATCAGTTCGAGAAATAAACAAGGAAAGCACTCAGAAACAGTTGAATCACAGGGTGTGCAAGAGCGGAGGAGAATTATATAAAGGAGAACAGCACTCACTGGTTTTCACTTGGGAAAGATGAGGTTGGGAAAGGAGCAGGATAGCAGTCACTCCACGAGTCGGCAGCCAACATGGAACTCTGAAAGCAGAGCACAGAATGGTCAGAGCAGAGGACCAGCACAACTTTCCTCCAATGCTTCTTCATCTTCCCACTCCCTCTGCAGTGCCCACATCTGAAGAACCAGGCAGTCGGGGAGATGGGCCTCTTTTTTCCTATTTCTGAACATGGTTTATAAATCAAACGTGATTTCTGAACAGAACTGTGGGGATGTGAGGCTCTTCAGGGGCAGAGGATTGCTTCCTGCCCTGTTCAGAACACATCAGTGATTCGGTCTTGTTTGTCCCAGAACGGCTTCTAAAGCACAACTCTATTCACCTCTGCCACTCTCAAAAGAGACACAGGTTGCCAAACCACAGCTTTAGCATCTCTCAGAGAGGAGCACCATGGAAACAAAGTTTATGATCTTGCACAAAGTCTGCAGCCCTTTCTCCAGCAGCCAAGCACCTCCCAGCATGTAAAGAGGGATCATTTTAGTCACAGTTCTGTTTTTCCCTTCACGTTTCAAAAGCATTTGACAGCCATCAGCACAACCTTCCAGCATTAGCAATCAATACTTCATGCCCCCGGATGGCTGCCTAGGAAGCCTGGTACACAGCTCCTGTATTCACACACACACCAGGACTCCCGGGATGCAGTGGGGGACTGGTAGCCCTGCCCACACTCCTCCTGGGGACACGGGGACAACCCTGAGCATCTCCCTCCCCAGGGTCACCCTGCAGCCTCACCTCCATGGGCGGCACGGCGAGCGGGGAGCAGAAGCCAGGGATGCTGCAGAGAGCATCGGCTGCGAGCTGCTGCTCGTGCTGAGGGCAGCTCTTCCCCCCATCCATGGCCACGTGTGCTGAGGGCATCAGCCCGTGTCCTGCATGAAGTCCTCAGGGCCAGGGGTGCAGGCTGCAGAGCGGCAGGAGGCTCTTTATCTGTGCTCTTCACCCTGTACCATGTCCTGCAATGGAAAAGAAACACACAGTTATGGTTTGGGAAGGGGAAGAAAGCAGGTCTGAGTGCAAACCCAGCTAAGACATCAGTAAATAGAGTGCAAAACGCCTGCCAGAACAGAGAGGTGTTTTACCAGGAAATCTGAGCTCTCAAATATCACCACACCTGGAATTCACCCAGACAGTGAACTTGCTTTGAGCACCTCTCCTGCCTCACCACACACACCGGGCACAGATCTGGCAGATCGTTGCACGCCTGTGATTCCTGCAGTAGGTAAAGTGCTGGATTTTAGCTTGAAGAATTTTCCTTTTCCATACACAAAAAGATTTTGCGCTTCTGAGCAAAGTCCTCGCTAAAAACGATCCATTTCCCAAGACCACTCATTTGCACAGCAACTCACGCTGGCTTACTGAGTAACTTGGCAGGCTTGAGCTGTTAGGAAGCAGCTGAAACACCAGACAAAGGCCTGCAAGATACCCACATGCCACCAGCAATCAGCACCTATTAGCACGCAGGCGCTTAATTCAGCCCAGTGAATGGCAGGTCGGGTTCTCACAGCCAGATTAACGCGACCCGTGGTGGGGCAGCACCTCTCCAAAACAGCCCTGGCACCGACGGGATGCAGGACTTTGTGAAGTCACCTCTGAGTCAAAGTCCCTATGAAAATAAAGTGACCTTTCAGCCAACAACATTATCCCTGCATTTGTAACAGAAAGCAACATTAAAGTGACTGTTTGCTCCTGTCCCTGGGCAGCCATGGCAGGACAGCTGTGGGAGCAGGGCTCACACATGGATGCTGCAGCACCTGGAATGTGTTGATGCAGGAGCCTGGGAAGGCACAGTGGGACACGGCCTCCAAAGAACGATGCTCATTCCACTACAGAAAAAAAGCACAGTGGATTTTAATTAATTGCTAAACAAATAAATACTCTTTACCAAGGCCCTGAAATGCCAGGATCCTTCTCGCTGACCACAGATTTGCTGCGATCTCATTCTTTTACTCCCAAAAGCGTTTCTTTCTATTGTGTTATAAAATCCACACTTGGGCTTTACAGTCCATAAGCCCGGGAGCAAAAGCAGTTAAAAACAGTCAGCTAACACCCTGGCACCCTAATTAATATACTGACCTCAGGCCTCTTGATTCATTAGTCAAACATCAGCACCAGGGTTCCCAAAAAGCAGCCTGCCCACCATGTGCAGCCCTGGAGCCTCGTGAGGGGCTGCACACACACAGCCATCCCCAACAGCAGAGGGAACCCCTCTCACACATCACAGAGTGCTGATGCTGAAGCAAAAGCTGCTTGATGCCACATCTCCCAAACACAAAGGGCTGCAGATGGATTCCTCGGGCAGAGCCACGCTCCTGTCCCACCTATCGAGCAGCTCTGCGCAGAAAAGACTGCGGAGATGTTGAAATATTCAAGGAATTCTCCCTCCCAAAGCACACCATCTATTGCAATGCAGCTTGCAAACAGCGCTGCATAAATGCAGACTTTGACCTCCAGCCCACAGTAAAGACAGGCAGAAAAAAGGCTCAGTCAGCACGAAGCAAAGCAGCCCGAGCTCCAGCAGAGCCACCCCAGGAGATGCTTTTTTCCTCACGCTTTTCGGGTTGCTTTCTTCTTTGGCTTTATGTTTTTCTCTGATGCCACTGGGTGGTTGACAAGAGATCCTACGAAGTTTTAATTTACATCTTAGGAAGGAAGTGGTGAGAGAAAGGCTTCAACACAAAACAAGGCAAAGGTTTATCACGGCTCCGCACCACAGGTGGAACCGAAGGGTTGGCTTAAAGAACAGCTCTGCCTCAGCCCTCCCTGCTGCTCTTCCCACTCCATGTGCGTGACAAGAGGACCCACGCTGACAGGGAAGCCTGTGCTGAGACACCCAGATCCTCCCCACCAAGCAGTGGTGAGCTAGGATTGCTTGCCACCTCCACCGACCTGTTCAAAGTCCCCCAGCCTTCCAATCCAGGCAGACTGAAAGGAACACAAAGCAACAGAAAACCGTAACAAAAAAAGAAATCCCTGAGACCTTATTCAAATACATAGAGCTGCAAATGGCACTGATAGTTTCCCCTTGGAGATGGCTTCAAATAAAGCTTGGCTGCTGCTGAGCAGAGTTGGTGAGGAGCACCAACCCCAGGGTCAGCATCACAGACACTTCAGAGATATCGACATCCTCTGGTGCCTCTAAAACACCAGCCCTGGTCTCAGCAGAGAGCTCAGGGATTTTTTTTACTTCTCTTTCTTCCAGTTTGTAACAGCTTTCGATAGGAAATCAGCAGCAGTTATATTCCCGTAACAGCTGTAGCAAATATACAGCTTTACTTCTACAGCCAAAGGATCTTATAAAGGGGAAAATCGATAGCAGCATTTCTGCCTGCCTGCATCTCTGCGCCTCAGCAGCACGTCTCAAGGGCTGGATGCACGGGTTGGGAGCCCCAAGGAATGCAGTGACAGCAAGTGACACCCAGACCTCACAGGCTCCCCATCACGGTCACACTGCAAGGGACGGATCCCCTCAATACATCCCCAATGGAGCAGAGCACTGCTGGAGAGCTGCAGTGCTGTGTGTGAGGGCAGCAGCTCCACACCAGACTGATGGACGCAGCCACCCAGCCAGCAGGCGTGCAAAAAGCACTCGTGCAGTCTGAGCACAAGCAGAAGCAGGGCAGCTGCCTGCTGCATGAATGCTAGAAGTGGGAACGGCCCCAGTGCACGGCGGTGTTGGCATCCTTTGGGCAGCCACAAATATCAGCAATTCCTTGCAAGCCAGAGCTCTCTCATTTCCACATCCTAACGGTAAAAATGGATGTTTGCTGACTGTTAGGTTTTAGAATCTTGACTCTGTAAGCCTGAAGGAGCAGCGCAGCACCACCGAGTTCAGGAACCACAAACTGGCTGAAGCTTTTTATAGAACCAGAAGAGAAAATGCAGGATCACAGAAAGCAGTGACCTCAAATTCCAGGGCAGAGCTGCTGGGGATGAAGCTGCTCTGGCCACAGTGCAGCCCTGTGTGGGTCCTGGGTGCCAGGAGGTAATGCTGGTGGCATCCAAAAGCTCCTCACGTGCAACATGCTCCTAAATAGAACTGCTAAGTAATTAGGCTAATTTCTGGATGGCTGTGTTATTTGTTGCCAAGAATTAGCTGCAGCACAGGAAGTAAGCAACTAAAAACCACCAAAAGAACAACCAAATAGCAGAAGGATGAATTCCTAAATACTGCTGGAATGAATCTTGCTTCGCACATTAGATTTGCTTCTTCATTCACCGCCGCAAAACGTATTAAAAAATAGCTGTAAAAAAATGAATGAAGAGCACAAGCCACAAAGCTGGTCGCTGTAACAGCTTCCAACCCAGCAAAAGTGCTCTGGAACCATTGAGGATGAGGTTCTGCCACAATAAGGAAGGCAAAGGAAAAGGAAAACACCAGTGCCTGGTGTAAGCAGCGGCAGGGACAGAGCTGAGCCCCAACAACAGGCAAGTAAAGCCCTGCTTGTACAGCTCAGAAGCAGCAAGGTGCCCCTCCTGACGCGGGCTGATGGCACTCAGCTGTGCTTACACAACCAGGGAACCAAAGCTGGGTCGGCTGCTGCTTGGCCAAGCAGCTGGGGCTCATAGTGAAACTGCTGCTGAGCGTGACAAAGCCCCGCGAGCAATCGTGAGTCACCCTGACGAAGCCACAGCAATAATTCCGACATTACTGAGTTTGCTTACAGCTTTGCCATTCAGCCCAGGTCACAATAGGCAGGAATTCCTATGGAATTCTTCCTGCCCAGCTGTTACAAAGAGCATATTTCAAATGTTAACAGCCTGATCTCTGTACAAGTGTAGAATTGCTGCAGCAATTCCAGGTCAGAGGAACACAAGGACCCGTCCTGCAGCAGTCAGCGCCAGCAGCACTGTGGTGCAGGCTCAGCTCACATAGCTGCATCCAGAAGAGGTGGGAGCCCACAGCACGCTTGGGACAGGTGAGCACTTCCTTCTGGTTGTGTTTCAGCCTTTGTTACTCACTCCAAATTGTTCTCTTTTAAAAGATGACAGCTAGGAAACCACAGGCAGGTCCAGAACAGTCAGAGCTGAACCTGCCGAGCATTGAGTTACCGTGTATCTGTAACGAGAGAGAGGGCTCTGAAACACAATCCTGCTCCTCTCCTGATGTAAACAGAGCCCAGCGCTCTGCTCCACCTGCGTGGCTCCCCAGGAGCACAGCTTGAACACAAACTGCCCTCAGAAATGGGAACTGAGCACCACGCAACACCAAAAAGTGATTGTAGGTCTCAACGACTGAGCCAGCTTCAAGTTCCTCTTTAACACTTCTTCTTGCCATAGGCTGAACATTTTGCCTTGAGCAATGAGGAAGGAGGCTTTGAATCAGAGCCCCATCCCCAGCAGGGACTCACACTATGGAAAACCAAGGAGGAAAAGTCAGGGTCAGCCCAGCATGTCTTCAACCTCACGCATTAGAAAGCATGAAAGAAAATGAACCTGATGCAAACATCTTCCAAGTAACATTAGGAAGTTACAGGAGAAGAAAGAAAAATTTATCCTCAGGCTGGTGAGGAGCACAGCTCAGTTCAGATACAACAGCACAGGATAACATCAATCTAGATATAAGTAATAACAATAATACGCATCTGTGATGAAAGCGGAGCCACTTGAGGGCATGCTAACCCAGCACTTCAGTCACCTTCATCTCCTGAATGCTTTCAGCTAGAAAGAATGCACGTTGGGTGCATCTGCTCTGTACAGACTGAGCTCCATATCCTGTGCACACAGCACCACCAGGCTTGGGAGTGAGACAGAAGGGAACAGGGATCAGCTCACTGCTTAGCAGGGCTATGCCAGCCAACAGCAAACTGCAGATTAACTGCTGGAGTTACATCGTCTGTAAACAAAGAGAAGAGCTGAGATCATTCTGAAGCTTCTTGCCAGATCTATCCAAGACACACAGTGGTGCACGCAAAGGAGATAAATTGTCCTCCCAGGACAGCAAGAGCTCTGCCTTCCCAGCAGTGCCAGGCCCTCCTGGTTTCAAGTTAAGGCCACACAGAGAAAAACTGCAAATCAAAGACACTTTTGGGCAGGAAGCATTCTCAGCAGAATACAAACTGTCCCATGCAGGTAGGCTGAAGTCAGGCAGGTTTAAATTAGCACATAAGAAAACTTTATTACAAGTACCAGGGAAAAAATAAAAGCTGAAAACCAGCATACAGACCAGTCAGGGGCACAGACTGCAGCACAGGCACACAGAACAAGAGCAGCCAATAAAGTCAGGACAGAATCTGACTTGCTGGAGGACACTGAAGGAATCCCTCTCCAAAAGATGCACCATTCTCACTGCACACAAAGCAACAGTTTAGTTGTTTGCAATTACAATACACAAACATCAAGTAAAATCAGCACAAGCTTCTTGCAAAAAAATAACATCCTCCTCGTGGCTCTGCAGCTCTTCACATTAATCCACACCAAAAGCCGTGCTGACAGCCTGCAGCCAGACAAAGCTCTGCTATTTCCCCACACGCAGCCTGCAACCAGGGAGTTTATCTGAGATGCCTGTGAAATTAAGCCCTATCAGGAACTCTCCAAAGCAAAAGTGTCGTTACTGTGGGTGTGAAGAGAAGAGCACGGTGGCAATATTTACGCCACACGGGTCTGCCATGGAAACAATCACACCACGAGTGAGGAAGTGCCTCATAGCTCTGAGGGCCTCCACGTACAGAGAGGGGAACTGCACTGACAGGGGCTCCCACCCAGCTCCACGGGGCCCCCTCACCCCTAGGAGGAGACTCAGTGCCACACAGCACTCCCAGCAGCCGAGGCTGTGGCTCCAGGCTCACGCTGCCCATCGTTGGGATGCTCTTCGGCGCTGTTTGGATACTGGCAAGAGTCCCGATGGCCTTAATCCTCAAAAGAAAAGCACAGAAACATAAACCTAACTAATGAAAGAGGAGGAAAAAGGCAATTTGGAGCCCTGACGCTGGCATTTGCTCCTATGTGCCGTTCCTTCCATTTTCTTGGATGAATATTAGGCAGATGAAAGTTCCCAGACTGAGAACGTGCCAGAGCTGAGGCTGGAGCAGCTCAGACAGGAGCACACAGAGCAGCACCAGGCTCAGCCACGCACACACGCTCCTGGAATCAGCCTCAGAACACACCTGCAAGGCAAAACTGTGCCATAATGCTGGTTAATTAAAGGGAAAGAAGAGCAGAAAGCACACAGCTGACTAAGGTTTAAAGCCAAGGAACGCGACCTCCAGGATCCTCTACACTTCGCCTCTGCCCACTGTTTTTGAGATAATCCCAAGAGAAGCTCTGCAAGAAACACTTTGCATGAGCTGAGCAGGTCCTGAGACCCTGTGCAGTGCTACCACACAGGCTATGAGTATTCTGCTTCACACACTGCTGAGAAAAGACCCCAGGACATCAAAGCCTGCTTCTCTACTGATCACAAGCCCATAGCAGCAGTCCTAACCAGACAGCCTTCAGGCAGGCTCAGCACACTGTGAAAGAGGCATGTGTTGGCCTCTTTCATAGCTCTGTGTTTACAAATCTCGATCGTGTTACCAAAAATGACTGAAGAGTTTCAAGCTGAGAAAGTGTTTCAGGAGAATATAAAACTCCTAATTAAGCCTATACTGCTTTCCAGAGAGATCCAGGCTCTCACGACTGAGAGTCACAGTGCAGCATTCAGTGGCTGCACAGTTGGCTCTTTAATACAGTGTCACTGTTCAAAAAGCTTGAAACCTGTGTCAGCATTTTCATTATAAACCCCCCATTTCAGAGCTCTGTAACTTAAACATTAAAAAGGCCCATTCAGTCAGGAAACACAACCCTCAAACAAACCACAGGGTCGCTATTTTAAACACAAAATTAAAAGTAAAATAAATAAATTAAAAGGAAAATTCAGTCCATGTATGCTTCAGTGTTAAAAAAAAAAACAGTCTGCAGTGAGCAAGGCTGTGCTTTTCATTGAGCACCCGGCTTGGCAGATGCATCTGTCCCATGTCCGACACGTGATGAAGTGTGACACTTGGCTGCACCGTTCCTGTTCCAGGGTAAAGAATCAAATTAAGAACTGAACATGAAAGAAAAAGTGTTGTAGAATTCCCTGGCTC
Organism: Tympanuchus pallidicinctus; assembly: GCF_026119805.1. Taxonomy (NCBI): domain Eukaryota; kingdom Metazoa; phylum Chordata; class Aves; order Galliformes; family Phasianidae; genus Tympanuchus; species Tympanuchus pallidicinctus. The sequence continues at coordinate 62,575 of NW_026294788.1, read as the reverse complement.
TGCTATCTTCTGTCTGGCTCTGTGGGTTTAACATCACATCTGCTTGACAAAGCATAGTTTCGCTTTCACCCACCTAAAAGCCCTGCACAAGCAATTCCAAGAGGAGGAAAAACACTACCAGAGAAAACAGGTGGGGAAATGCGCTCCTCTTTATCAGCACCAGTCAGCCATCCCAGCCATTGCATGAAACAATCAGATAAGAAACACCACTCCAAATTAGACAGCAGCCTTCAGGTGCCAATCATGGCTCCACCAGCTTCAGCACTGCCCACCAGGGACATTTGGGAATGCCTGAAAGCATCCCTTCTCCAACACTGCATCAGTAATTAATTATGTTAACAACTGGGTACTGCAGGTGACTGCTAACAGCACTGGAGTTAAGAGTCAAGTTCTACCCTTCAAAGGCTCTTAATAGGGCCATTAAGAACCGCACCACAAGAGGCAGACACGGGTTTAGAGGCTGTGCTGATGGTTTTTAAGTATCGACTCAAAAGTGTCTGAACAAAGCGTAGTAGTGAGAACTCAGCCTCTGCACAGCACGGTTCGATCCTCAGCACCGGGCTGCATAAAGTGACAGGGCCGGCTTTCGCTTCGGAAGGGGGACCGCTACTGCAAAACACCGACCCACAAAGCACTCCGAGGCCCTTTCGCCTCTCACAGAACCGAGGAGCGGTCGGAAGGGCCCCTCCAGACCCCCTCAGCCGTGGGCTGGGCGCTCCCTACCAGCTCGGGCTGCCCGGGCCCCACCCACGGCCTTGGGCACCGCCAGGGATGGGACAGCGCAGCTCCGGGCGGCGTCGGAGCCTCACCAGCTCCCAGGGGAGGACTTTCCCCTCACTTCCGACCGGCCGGACACGGACCAGCGCCCGCCGGAACGGAGCGGAGGGAGCAGCCCCGAGCTCCCGCAACGCCCCTCAATACCGGAGGCCTCCGTCCGCCGAGAACCGGAGCTCCACAAAGAGCCGCCCCCACCCCGTGCCCCCGGCCCTTACCTGCGCGGGGGGCTCAGGCTCCCGCCCGGCGACCACCACCGCCTTCTGGCTCGCCCTCAGAGGCCGCCATTTTGGGGGAGGGACACGGACTTCCGGGCGGAAGTGGGCGGAGGGCGCCACCCCTGGAAGGCGGAAGTTCCGCAGGGTGAGGCGGCGGTCTCGGGCTGCGCAGGCATGGCCGGGCGCGTGGAGCGGCTGTGGGCCGGCCGGCCGCCTCCCGGAGACCGCGGGGGTCTTCCTCCTTCGCCCCGCTACTCCCACCTGCGAGGTGGGGATGGGGGCGGCTGTTGCGCGCTGTGGGACAGCGGAGAGGTGAAGTGCTGAACCCCGGGAGCGCCGCAGCCCCGAGGGAGGAGCGGCTCTGCCCCCCTCCTACTCCCCCAGGCTGCCCGACGCCTCCCGCCTGTTCCTAAAGCTTTTTTTAATTGTTTCTGTTGGATCTTTGCCCCGGTTCAGTCCCAGGACAACGAGAACAAAAGTCCCCACGGGGTCACGTAAAGAAATACTCCAGATAAGGCTATTTTTGCATTGGCATCTTCAGAGCAGGGCTGTGTCCGGCTGATTCCCAGAAGGGAGGTGCCAGCAGAGCAGAGCCGCCTCTATCTGCAGCCTCTGAATGCTGGGCTCCTGCCACAGGGGGAGCAGAGCAGCCCCTGAGCACTGCACCCTGAGACGCCACAGCTGGGGATGTGGCCCTTAGCCTTGCCCAGCCCAGCCCAAAGGCAGTTCTCTTTGTCCTGCTCAGACCTAAATGTCACGTTTGGGCTCTTGTTAACATGCACTGCTCTCAGAACACTTCATTCACCTGTGTGCATTAATCAAGGCAGTTGTGTCACATTTGAGTTGTTTTGTTTTGTTTTTAAATATCCATTCTCCAGAGCTTAACATGAGAGATTCTGACTCTCAAGTCACACCTTGAACACCTTCTCCTGCTCTGACTCACCCCATGCTGCCGCAGGCACCAAAGTAGCACCAAAGTACCTCTTACAGGTAGCACTGCCCTGCAGTGCTCTGCTTGTTCCCTTGAGGACATGGGCTCCATGAGAACAATTGCTGTAGCTCCATTAGTCACTGTAGCAATTGGACAGATCAGTACAACGGGAAAGGCATTACAACAAAGGTGTGATGATGAAAGGACCAGCAAAACAGAAAGGTGCTATAAAGAAAGGGAAGAAAATTGCTCACCTGCATGAGAAGATTCCAGGTTCATAGGGGAAAACTTCACCAAGAAGGGATCTCTAGGAAGAAATCCTTTCCTAGGGCAGTCAGCCCTTAAATGGGGTCTAAGAGAGGTACAGTCAGGCTCCAGCCCTTCTGGGTTGCACAGATGAATTGCCTTCACCTGTGCTCTCAGGGCTGACTGGGTCTTTTCCCCGGGTGCTCAATCAATGGTTCAGGCTGGGACTCAACAATTGCCCTACAGTCATGCATTTCTATGGCTTAAAATCCCCCAGAGTTATTTGTTTAGTATGATACAACTGTGAACAAAGCAAATACAGGAAGAACCAGCACAGATCCCTCCAGCCTCCTCCTGTGATCAGTGCCATCCCAGCAGTCGGGGCCATGACACAGCGCTCGCCTCCTTTCCACTTCTCACCCCAGTTCCCATTTCAGACATGAACCTGATGACCCTGCAGACCCCTCCCAACCCCTAAAAGCTTCCTCAGGAGCAAGGGAGCACTGAAAGCCTCTATCCTAATGACCGCCTCTGGATTAGGAAGGGAAGGACTCACACATGCCTCCATGAGGTTGTGCTGGGGTGAGTGTTGTTGCTGTACGAGAAGACAGCAGCACCACAAAGGAAAGCCCCCCCTGAGCTTGAGGCTGCAGCACAGCCCCTGCTGCAGTCAGTGATGGGCTTTGTGCCAAGCACCTTTGTCTATGATCCCAAGCAGCATCCCTGGGAAGTGCTCTGCCTTCCCCAGAAGAAGCCTTTCCCAGGCAGCTGGACCTCTGGGGGACAGCAGGTCCTGGGGGAGCAGGATCAGAGACACGAACATCAGGGCCCCGATCCAGAAGTGCTGGCTTGCAAGCATGCTACAGGGTCGTTGCTGCGGCCATATCAGGGTGTTTGGCCACATTGCGTGCACTGAGTTCCTGTTTCTTCCCACAGCCTGGAAATCCCCTGACTTTCCACTGGGTTGGGGTACCCTGGACCCAGCTGGGCCAATGCTGCCCTACAGCTTTAACAAGGGACAGCACAGAGGAGGAGAATGGAGCCACAGCTCTGGGGGTGTGGGCTGGTGTGTGCCAGACCATCAGAGGGATCTGTAAAGCCCCCTCAGTCCTGAGGAGCCCCTTCCTGGAGTGTCACCTCCTGGGAGCAGAGCGCAGCTGATGCAGCCTGGTAGGAGCTGCAAAGGAGGCAGTGGGAGCTGCTCCTATCCAGGGTTCTTTTGTGTGGATGTTTTCCAATCGATCCTGCCCTTGTGCTGCTGGGAACCCGGCCCTCTTGGGAAGGGGAAGCACAGCATTTACCAGAATTTGGGTGATCGCTTTCCAGCACTGTGGACTTCATGCCAAGATCGAAGTAAATCACATGTGGCCAGGCACTATCATGAGAGAAGCCTATAAGGGAGCAGAGACAAACACAGTGTTACAGGGCCCTGAGGCAGGGAGAATGCAGAGCTGTTGGTCCTGGGGCAGCTGTGCCTCCTTCTGTGCAGGCGTTCTCTGATCCTGTCTTGGTCTCTTGTCCTCAGCCCTGAGCTCCTTCTGCTCAGAGATGGAGAGGGGCTCATGGAGCCCAGTGCTACCTTGCTGGTTTCCCTCTTTGTTCTTCTTGTGGTGTTCACTGAGCTCGCTTGTGTGTATGGCCATGTATGCTGGCAGGCTGCTCTTATTTTTTAAATAAAAATAGAGATTTCTATGGAGCTTAATCACTTCCAGAAGAAGGGGTTAAAATACCCCTCAGTGCAAAACTCAGAAGAACGAAAATGTCAACTTCTACCAACAAACAAAAATCTCAACTTGCCCCAAGGGAACCACTATACGGGTCATATTGGAAAAGCTTTTTCCAATGGTTTCTGCACTTTTTTTCTAACACTGTCCAAAAGCAGATGGCAACAGCTGGAGGTGATGCCATTTCCAGGACAGAGCCTCTGGGAGCAACTGAGTGAAGGTAGGCTCTGCAGGGCTCTTGGATGCGAGGGGCCTCAGAGCAAGGACAGGTGGGGACACGGGCATGAGGAAGCTGAAGCTAGGACGCACGGAGCCCTGCAGGCCCACGAGCTCGGCCAGGAGGTGGCAGCTCTTGCCGCTCTGTGGTGCTCTTGAGATGCTGCTGCTGGGATCCAGCAAGGAGAAAGGCTGTAATGTCCTTGCGAGAGAAGAAAATGGCCAAAAGGTCAGGATAGGGTGTGAAGGAGTGATGCGATGAGAACACAGCCAGGCACAGCAGCACTAACAGCACCTTTGTCCCGAGAATGTCGGGACAGACAGTTGGGGAGGACAGACGTGGTGAACTGCGGGGTTTAGCAGTGTGGGAGACTCATTGGCCGGGTCCTCCTCCAGCAGCCAGGTGGAAACCTGGAGGACGCTGCCATGCACATGAACCTCCTCTGACTCATCCAAACCTCTCCTGTCTTTGTTTCTGGCCAGAAGCAGAGGACTGTAGCACAGTGACAGCACACAGCAGAAAGCAGCTGCTGCCCTCCAGTCCAATGCTGGCCTCATTTCAGGGCCGCTGATTCCCTGCTTCACCTCTGAGGGCTACAGATAAAGGCAGCACTGAGCTGTTTACCATCTGCTATTTGTTAATGTCCAAGAGCACGTTGAGACAGCCTGATGGGTGCCGGACTCCTCGGTGCTCACGAGAACGGCCCGTGGCGGCCGATGGCGGCAGTGCGTGAGGGCGGCACGGCAGGGGAGGAGGGGCCCCTTCTGCTGACAGAATTCCTGCACGCACGGCAGGGATTTTGCGCGTTACGTTTAGCACCGAACGTAGGGATCAGGAGAAAAGACGGGCTGTGGTTCCGGAGCGTTTGCGCAGCGCTAAGGACGGGCTGCACAGCAGGCCCCGCCCGGAACGACCAGGGCGCGGCGGTCCAGGCCCAGGCCCAATGCGCGGCGCCACTCCCTCCTCCACCCGTCTCCATGACAACCACTTCCCTTCGCCCTTCGCCCTTTGCCCTTTGCCCCCTACGGCCGACAGCACTGACGGACAGCTCCCTCAGCCTATCACGGCGCGCTTTTCTCTAGCCGAGTGAAAGGGCGGGCTGGAAACTCCGCGAGCCAACCGGAAGCGAAAGCCTCTGGGCCGGCCCCGCCTCCTCGTGGCAGGACCGCAGCCAATCAGAGAACGAGCTCTCGGGGGCGGGGCCGGCGCGGAGGCCAATCGGCGCGGACGTCGGTCGCCAGGGAGGCGCAAGGCCCGGGGGGGGGACAACGGCGGGAGCGCGGCGGGGCCGGGCGGGGGCGGGAGGTAAACAAAATGGCGGCGGCGTGCGCGCTGCGGCGGCGGCGGAGGGGGTAAAGGGGCGCGGTTCGGCTGGAGCGGGCCCTGAGGCGAGTCCGCGAGGGCAGAGCGGGGACGGTGGCCGGTGGGGATTCCTCTGAGACGGGTGGACGCCAGGGGAGCGCGGCGCCGGGGCCCGGCCCGGTCCGAGGCCCGGGAGCGGGGAGGGAGGACGAGGCCGCCGGGCTCCCCGCTCCGTTCCCCGTGTCGGCGGCGCAGCGCGGGGCCCGGCGCTGAGGGAGCGGCCCCGGCGCACGGGGAAGGGCCTTCCCTGGGCCGCTCGCGGGGCCCGGTCCCCGGCGGCAGCGTCCCTTCAGCCCCGCGGCCCGGCAGCGTGCAGAGCGTTCGGCTCCCGCCTCCCTCCTTCCCTCTTGTCGGAGGCTCTGCTCTGTTTCTCCGGCCCTGCCGATACCTGTGGAGTGGCCCGTGAAGAGTCCGTCCCTCTACCCGCATCTCCTTTGGGCAGGGAATGGGGCGCTGGGAGCACCTGGCGCAGAGGTTTGCTGCCTCTTGAGCCGTCCCGCACCTCGTTGTGCCCGCGCAGCTCCGGGGTTTGGCTTTCTGCCGGTGGGGTTTGGCTGTCCAACACCCGCTGAGCCTGGGAACAGCAGCGGTGACACATCATGTGCCAGGCGCAATCCAGGTGGCTGAAGGATGCCCCTGGGAGATCTCAATAGGCACCGAAGGCCTCAAACTTTTGTAGGCGTGAAAAGCGAAGAAATTAGAATTGTTTCTGAAAACTCTTTCAAAGAAACCTGGTTCCAGCTTCCAAACGGCTGAAAAAAGCCCCAACGTCTGCTCTAGTGCTCGGAAGGTGAAGGCTGCAGGGCAGGAGTGCTTCCCCCGCCATCCTGCTGGGAGCTGGTGCCTGTGCTGTGCTGGGAATGGAAAGCCACGAACGAGACTTGGCAGTGGTCTGTTTTATGTGACGATCTGAGGTCCCCAGGATGACCTAGCACTTACCTTCACAAACTGGGCCAAGCGAAAGGCCGAGGTGACTTGAAAGAACCCTTGGGGTTGGGACCAGGCCAGGAGCAAAAGCGAGTCCCAACCTGATTGTGTCTGGTCAGAGCTATATATTCTTCTTAAGAGACGCGTTACAGGAGCAGACCTGGATCTTTTAGCATCCACTTGAGCTGGAAGCAGCTCGTAGTTTGTTTTGTTTTCTCGTTTTGTTTTTTTTAATTAATGTTTGTACAATCTTCTGGATGTTTTTTTTCAAGAAGGAGTAAAAGGGAGTGTTGGAAACAAACAAACAGGATTAAAACCCTGAGCGCTTAAGGAAGACAGGTTAAAGAACTTAATCCAGGATGGATATGCAGGAGCCTCAGCAGCTGGGTATGTTTGGAGAGAGCGAGCTGATGTCTGTGGGGATGGACACTTTTATCCATCGCATCGACTCTACTGAAGTCATCTACCAGCCACGGCGGAAAAGGGCCAAGCTCATTGGCAAGTACTTGATGGGAGACTTGCTTGGAGAAGGATCTTATGGCAAAGTGAAGGAGATGCTGGACTCTGAAACCCTCTGTAGGAGAGCTGTGAAAATTCTGAAGAAGAAGAAGCTACGCAGGATTCCCAACGGGGAGGCAAACGTGAAAAAGTGAGTAAATGCTTCTGGTAGTTGGGAAGCGAGGGGGTTAAACTTTGGTCTTTATTTTCCAGCTGAAGTTCTGCATCGTTTGAACTAACCACGTAGCTTTGTGTTTTGGAAATGCTTGACAAGGTGTAGGTATTAAGGAATGCTCTCCATCCTCAGCTGCGTGGCTGAGAGCTCCTAACCTTGTCCTGGCTGGGACAGGGGCAGAGAGCTCAGCTTCAAGGGCTCCTCCAGCTGAATGGGAGTGCAGCAGCACTGGGCCATGGCTGTGTGCTCTCAAACTCTTCAGGCAGTGATTGCTGCCACCCACGTCAGTGCTGGGATGCGATCCCGTGCGTTGGGGGCATAGCAAGCCTTGGGTTTTATTCTTGGATTCTCTTCTGGCTAATGAGTTTAGGAAGCAATTCAAGGCTCTTTTCAGTTCATTTCTGCAGCTGTAAAATAGAGACAAGGGCTGTCAACCTCTTTTCAGTGACTCAAGATCTGTGCTTGGAAGGTTTTCCAAGCGCCGGTTACATACTGATTAATCAGGGCACAAGTAACTAATTAAAACATTCTGTGGGGAGCAGCCTAGCGTTCTGCTTCATTTGCGGGACTCGTTAGGTGGAACTTTCCCTTTCAGCAGCATTGTGCCCTGCACTCCAAGACCTCGCAGCCTTTTTCCCACAGCAAGCTGTTTGTTACAGCCCCCAGAGGTGGCTGTTTATCTGCTGGGAGCCCTCCTGCAGCCACAGCAGTTTGCACGGGGCTTATCTCCTCGCAGGAGGGAGGGCTGGGGGTGTTTGGAGGACTCTTGTGCTGCGCCCTGAGCTGCGACGTGCTGAGCGCAGCGCCCTGACCCAGCAGAGTCTTGTTTCTGTGTCTCAGTTTGGTTCGAGTCCGTGAGCTCAGCTGTGAGATACTTCACGTCCTGTACCTCGTGTCAGCTCCTGGGGTTTGCCTTCTAACCTTCCGTGCCAGGCATGGTGACAAAACAGGCGCAGGGCTCGGTGCTGGGACCTCCCTTTGCTGGCTCGAGTTCAGAATAAGAGTGAACTGCTGGTTAATGCGTAATAAAAATGTTTCTTGTTTTTCTGGTAGAGGCATGGGCGCCCTGCTCCATCCCTGCCCCTTCACTTCTGTCAACAGCTCTGCTGAGAAGAAGGAGGTGGTTTCTTTTTTACTTCAATTTTTTTCTCCCTGGTGGTGAAGCCAGACTCCCAGATACCAGGGGAGATGGCAGAACTGTGGGGATGGTGCTGAGTCTCAAAGTGAACCCTGTAAAAGTTTTGGAGCCTGTCTGAAAATGTCTGACTTGCCTTCATTAGGGTTAGTTAGTGAAGCAGACTACCTGAGTTTTGCTCTGTTTGGTCATGGATGTTTTTCTGGCTCAGCCTTGCTTGTTTCAAAGCACGGAGGCAGGTTTTCAGTGTTGCCTCCTAATGAGGGCTTACTTGGGCTCAAGTTCCTATTCTTGTCACCTTGCCCTTCTCTTAGGCCACCCATTCATTATCTGCGTGGTCAGTGGTGATTTTTAAAAGACAAAATGCTGTATTTTTGCCATTACCCCCCTGCAACACAACTCTGAGCAAATCAGAACCATCCAGCCCTGCTGCGACAGGCAGGGAGAACCATCTCCTGTTTGAATGGAGCTGCTGAGCAGGCATCAAACCCTTCTGGTCTGCCCTGTCGGTTGGGTGGGAGGAGCACATGGTGGCATTTAACAACACGTGTGACCACAGTAAGCTTGATTTCCAGGTAGTGCTGGAAAGCACTGTGTGATCCCTTTTAATGTCACGCTGCTTGGCCGCACACCGTTGGTGTTTGGCTTTCTTCAGCTGTGTTTGAACAGCTTTACTGAGTGCTTTCCACCCTGCGAGCTGCTGGCATGTAATAAATAAAAACCAGATCGTAGAACCAAACAGCACCATTCTGTCCCTGTTCTGTGTTGGAAGTTCCTCATTACTTCACTCGTTAGTAAATACGTAATGCCTGTTAGCGAGTGATACTTGCAGTCCTGCTGCTGTCCTTATCTGCAGCAGGGTGTCTGCAGCACGGCGCGTGTCAGATAGGATTGTGACGAGCTGTGTAAACTTTGCAAACGTCCTGACTTCAGCTGGTGTCCTTTGAGATGAGAAATCTCCTCTCCCATCCCTGGCATGGAGGCGCTGCTCCGTGCTCGCTGCCTTGCCAGCACCCCAGCGCTGTGTGCAGGCAGGGGGTTCTGCCAGGGCAGGGTGCAGGCAGCTGCTCTCTGGCTGTGCGAGGTGGATGAGAGGGGGCTCCTGAACCCTCAGTCGAGTTGTTTGCTTTGCTGCAGGTCCCAGAGTCGCATCTGAAGCAGATCCTCCTCTCTGTGGTTCATTTCACATCGTGCTGCAAACGTGTTGGAGCGCCCTGGCACTGGGGCTGAGCTGCTGTGCTATTTCAGTCTCAAAATACCTCGTTGTCCTTTTCTTCTTCTTTCTTAACTGTGAAGATGGAGCTTGTTCCTCCAGCAGTCTGATCTCCCACCTCGGTTTCTAGCAGGTGTTGCTCTTTGCTGCGTGGTGGCTTGGTTTGTATGGCAGAGATGTAATTGATTTATAATAATGGCCTCGTGCCCCATCCAGTTATCACAGGATGCCTCAGTGCTGCTGCAGTGGTGGAGGCAAAGCTCCTATTAACAGTGTGTTGTCCAAGAAATTCCCTAGAAAACAGTTCCTGGACTGTCAGCTCTTGGGTAATTACACAAGCAAGTAATACACAGGGAGCAGTGACGAGCAGGGAGTGATGTGCAGCCTGGGGGTGGGACAGGTCTGCACCCAGGCTGGGTACACAGGGCAGGGATTGCAGCCTGGGCTGGAGATGTGGCTCCCATTGTGCAGTGACAGGGTTGGGGCTGAAATGCACGATAAGATGATCTTAGCAGGTGGGATGATTCTTCTCCAGCCCCACAAATAATCCAGTTCTGCTCCTGGGAGGTGAGCCCATAAGAGCTCTGTAAGCCCTCAATGCTCACGCTGGATTGAGATACATCTCCTAAGTCAGTGTGGGGAGCTCTGCGTGCTCTGAGTCCCTGCAGAGGGAGGCTGGGGTGGTTTGGTCAACCAGCTGGTGCTGTGGCTAGTTGCTGCTTCCACTCCATGCCAGGAAGGAGTTCAGTGGGATTGCCAGAAAGATGAAGGAAAATTTGGAGGAGTGTTTGTCTCTAGCAGCACAAATTTAATAAAACTGCGTGCTAATAGCCTCCCATTTTAATTAAGTGTTTGGGACTTTCTGTGCATATCCCAAGTGTCTTGTACTGTACTTACCCTGCTTGGTGATTACTTAGATTTGAATATATGCTCATTAGAATTCTTCTGAGGCTGAAAATGTGCAGCAGGCCTGTAATTTGGGGATTCGCTACGTGGGCCTGCAAATTGAGAGCGCTGCTGAAGGAAGGGCCTGCTGTGAGCTGCAAGGTGCGTGCTGGAGGCCAGCATGGCCTGGGCCTGACTTCATCCCAGCCTGCCCATCCAACGGGGGAGGTGGCACAGGGCTGTGCTCACCCACAGCTTGGCCTGGAGCCTTGAGGTGGGCACTGAGAGCTGCCTGGCTCAGACCTGCTGTGAGCCCATGCTTCTGGGAAGCTCGGTTTGCCTGGAAAAGGTTCACCAGTGGAATCCTAACAGCTTGCACCTGTGGAAGAGCCTGATGAAGCAAGGAAGGGAATGCACCTTCAGGCACCTTCAGGCACCTTCAGGCAGAGCCCGGCAGGCCGTCAGCTCGGATGGGCTGTGCTGCATCTTTCCTCTGGAAGGCAGTTCTTCTGAAAGCTTTGTACTGGGGAGTAGGTAACGTAGTTCTCAAGGGTGTGAGCGCTGTCTTGCCTTTGTGGATAAGGATTTCTTTACGAGTTTGTAAGTTGTTTAAAAAAAAAACCTTCATTGGAACAGAGGCTGAATCCTGATGCTTCAGTGGTTTCCATGCAGGGGCACTGCTGGGTTCTCAGCACCTTCCAGGCATGCAGGGTGAGCAGCAGCTTTGTTCTGGCAGCAGCAGCAGCAGCAGGCCCTGCTGTTTGCCAAAGCAAGGAGGTGAGGCTCCGTCTGTCTGGATGAGCTCAGTGCGTCTGGCAGTGCACAGCAGCCTTCCATGTAGGGGATCTCTCCTCCCTGCTCCAGGATGCTCATGGTTTGAATCGGGGTCTGTGTTCCAGCAGTCTGTCCTGCTGTACGCCAGGGGGCTTCGTGCTCTGGAGAAGTAGAACAAAGTTGCATGGATTGCAGATTGTTGCAGCCACACGGTGGGTACAGCAGTGATGGCCTCAAAGCAGAGGCCTCTCTAGGAGTTGGGCTTGCTCCTTTTTGTGGGTGCAGGTAACTGTGGGAGCACTGCTGCACTCATTTCGCCATCTCTCTTGTTCAATCTTTCTGGTAGATTCATTAAAACATCATGAAAATGTAGGAAAGCTTGCAGTCCTCATGATAATACCAATCTAATAACAGCAGGTTTGTTTCTCATTCCTTTCAGTAAAAAATACAGTGGTCTGACAAAGTCCATCGGTTGTGTTAGGTTTGGTTTTTCTTCTGCCATCCTCCTGGCTCTGTGCAGAGTGGCGAAGCACCCAAGAGTCCTTCAGACCAAGAGCCCTTCCCTCTGCTGGGGGAGATACAACTGCAAAAACAAGGCTTACAATTGAAATTTCACGTTGCTTTTCAGAAGGTACAAGGAGATGAAGTTGCAACAGCTGGAGAGGCCCTGAAAAGGTGGATGAGCTGCAGGCACACGGGTCTCCTTCCCTGCACTGTCACTGAAACATCACAGTGCAAAGAAAGCAGCAGGGTGGGCTGTTCTTTGTGGTTGGCTGGGGGGGGGGAGGTAAACACAGGCAGCTTCTGGCAAATTAAGCACCGAGGTCCCATTTAAGCGACAAATTCTGCAGCCAAATGGGGTTGGAGGTGGCTGTGGCCGGGCTGCCTCCATCCCTCAGCCCTTCCAGTATGCGAGAGGGACTAAAAATAGAGGTAATCTTTCCTCTGGGAAACGGGCTGCTTGGCCCCTGCCCCAGAGGTGGCTGTGCTTCGCTGCTGTTTGGGGTTGGTGGTTCATGGTGTCCTTCTGGGGGAAAGAAGTGGCAGAAGTATGAAATATTTATCAGGCTTTTAAAGGTGGGAGGAATCGGTGCCTGAGCTTTCAAGCAGCGTTGCAGGGAATGAGCCTCTGGGATGAGGATTTTAACTGTGCTCCTAATATTGGAAGCTCTCTGCCTTCGCAGTGCTGCTTACAGGGGTGTTTGCTCTGCCCCTTGCTGGCTCTGAGCTCAGCCTTTTCCCTTCATTATGCAGAAACTTCTTAGAGCTCTGCTAATGCTGGCTGCAGCTCTATGCTAATTTAATCCACTCCGGCCTTTTGGTCATTACTATAATTAGAGCGGCTGCATCACTTTGCAAATCTGTCTGCCATTTAAACTAAACACTCTTCTGAGCTTTACCTTGTTATTCCAGGTTTCCGTTCAGCTATTCTAATTCTTCAAGCCAACTTGTGTCCTGCATCTTATGAGCTCTTTGGAGGAGCTGTTACTGGTTTGCTGATCAGTCGTGGTGCAGCACCAAGTCACTGTGCTGGTCGTGGCTCGTTACTGGACGTGGTCTAATTGTGCAAGCAGAGCTTTCTGAGCTCCATGCAGTGTGCTTGGGCAGGAGCTCTGCCTTCTGAAGCTGTGCTCTGAGTTCCTTGCAGTGCTGCTTCCAGCAGTGCAGGCTGGTAAACGTGGCCCTGCCTTTCTAAGGGACTTAGCAGTGGTAGGAAGAGGGGCTGGTGTGTGGTTCAGCAGCTGCCTGGAGCGGAGCAGCAGAGCGGAGCTGACTGCCTGCACTGCCAGCCAGAGCACTCCGACCTGCCCGGCCTGATCCTCCTGTTTCTCCTCCTTACAGCTGGCAGCAGTGGGGTTCTGCAGGGTGACTTGAATGTAAAAGGTACCGAAATCTGGTGGTTTGGGGCAGAGTACAAAATCCCAGGAGACAAAGATCGGAACGATGGATGTGAGATGGCAGCCAGGGGTCAGTTTCCATTGCCAGGGTGCAGCAAGGCACCTTCCCTGGGTTTTGCAGTTTATCTTCTGCCTTCTGCTGAGCAGAATCCCTGGCTGGGGAGCCTGGGGCTGCATGGTGTTAGTGGGGAGGGTTCTCCTTGTACCCAGCACCCAGGGAACATTGCTATGGGCTAACCTGGAGCTCAGGAGCACACAAAGCCTTCTCTCAAGGAGTGTAGAGAGATAAGCTTCAGTTGAAGCTAAATCAGTCCCTAACACACAGTCATTAATACAGAAGTGTAACGACCCGTGCGATTTAGAAACATTAGTTTCACTCCACAGCAAGGAAATAAGCTTTGAAAACGTGATGTTTTTCCTTTTCCTGCAGGGAAATCCAGCTCCTGCGACGACTGCGGCACAAAAACGTTATCCAGTTGGTGGATGTGTTATACAATGAAGAGAAGCAGAAAATATATCCTTTTTAGCACAGCAGTTGAAGGTTTGAATTCTTGTTATTTTCCACTGTAGTGCTGAATCACCATAGTTCTGCTTTTGTTGAGGCTCTTCTGAATGTTCCTTAAACTTACAGTTGCTTTCACTGGCATTAAACCTGTTGCATGCCTGGAGTGCTTCCACTCTTAGTGCTTTCTTAAAGTTCCTCAACTTCAGTGTAGAGTATTGTCCCCAGGTTACACATACAGGACTGCAGTACAGAGCTGCCCCTCCAGGGCTGTTTTATTGTGTGACCTTCCCCACTCGGGCATGAAAGCAGCTGCAGATCTGTCTCTTTGAGCTGCTGCTGTCAGAGCTTTTTTCCTTCAAGATGGACCTGTCACTGTTCATGTTTTGCAGAAAGTCAATTTTTTTGTCTATTATTTCTTTTATGCCCTTAGCAATGATCAGTGAATATTTTTTATTTTTTACCCCTTGGAGAAAGTGAAAAATGAATACAAATCCATGTGTTGTGGCATCTGGACGCCAGCAGTGCTGCCTTCCACAGGGGCAGCCGTGCCATGAGATGAGATGGGCTGCTGCCCTGCTGCCCTGCTGTCTGTGTGAACGTCCCTTGTGAAGTGCTTGCAGTGACCTGCAGCTTGTAATGAGATAAGAGGTGTATTGCTCCTGTGAGACGTGCAGCTCTGGGAGCTGAGCTGAGCCTTGTGATCTCAGCACGTCTTTCAGATATCTGATGTGCTGCTGTGCCTTAACACACGAGTGAAATGCAGGTGGGTGGCTGGAGGGTTTCCAGTGAGTGCCCTTGGACCAGGCTGTGAGCTTACTGAGCTGATCTGCTGTCGTCTGTGTTACAAATAGCTGCTCTTCTTTTGACAGTGTTTTCCAAATACTGCCTTGCAATTACAGTACTTCAGAAAAACGGGTAATTTAATTTTGTGCTTTAATTAGATCGAATACCCCGCCACCAAATCATTGATATAAAAAGCATGACAACTTTCACTTGTATTTTGTAGCCTTAACAGACTGAAGGGACTGTAACTCAATTACTGTCTGCAGAAAGATACCATTTAATTAAGAAGCTGGGATGCAAACGGAGAAGCATGTCGAAAAAGAGCCCAAGAGAGACCTCGTGTGTTGGTAGTAGGTGATGACAACCCAGAATGGTCATTCAAAAAGTTTTGACCTCTCTCAGCTAGAAGGGGTGGTTTTGCTTCCTTCCTTGTTACTTAGGGGAGAAAAAAAGGTAAATCCTTATTTCCAGAATGAACAATGTGGCATTTGAAACTGGTCCTTAAAGGAAGGGGGGATTCTGTTCTTGCCTGAGTGTTGTGCTGCTGATAGGAGTGCAGGCTTCAGCTGTGCTTATTCTCAGGAAGGTGGTGTTGTAACAGCCTGTCTGTCTGGTCAAAGCCTTCAAAGATTTCCATGGTAATAGGAAAGCTGTGATGACTGGATTAAAAATATCAACACCTTTAGTATTTGCTGACCTGCTGATGCTGGGAATGCAGAGCTGGTGATGAATGGAGAGCTGATCCAGGCAGAAAATAACTCCTGTTGAACAAGCAGCATTGCAGCTGGCACCCTGACTTGACAGCTTCTGTTAGCAGTGTGTGCAGCTGTGTGTGGGAGCTGAACCCTATTGATGAGCAGAAATGAGAGCTTTGCTTGGGGCACCTGTGCTGGATCTGCTCTGCCTGGAAGTCTGTGCTGGAATCTGACTGGCCAGGAATGGGCAGCTGCAGAGGAGGGGGTGAGAAGCAGGTGATGAAAGCAAAGCCAGGTGGTTCTTTCTAGAAAGAATGAGAGGTGAGCTTGATTTCCTGACTGCTAGTCTGTATAATCCATTGTTAGTATTGTTTTCTTGAAGATGGGAGAGTTGCCATCTTCCATGTCACTGTGGTACACGTAGTCCCTACCCTTCTACTGGGGTAAGAGCTTGTAGCAATGAAATTTAGGTTCTTGCTGCTGTTTTTGCTTCTACTGATCAATCCGGTGGCGTTGTGCCCATCACAAAATCCACAGCACTTCAGCATCTCTCTGAAGAGCAGCTCACGTGGGGGCACGAGCATTAATGCAGTGTGTTTGCCCAGGCCTTGGAGCTGGGTGGGATGTTGTACAAAAGGGCAGCAGTTTCTAGCTTGGATCCCACTTAAAATGCAGGGCATCTCTTTAGCCTCTCTTGCCTTGAGAGCATCCTGGGAGATAAACAACTTATTTTGGGCTTAGGTTAAGAAGGCATCTGCCAGGATTAATTAGTGACTGGAGAAATGTGTTGTTACTGGAGAACATGGGCTGCCTGCACGCCTGTGTCTGCGCTCTGCATCTCAGAGCTGCACTGCCTTGCCAACCCACCAGATGTCTCAGGGTCTGTCGCAGCCCCTTGGTGTGCACTGTGCCTTTCCAAGCCCTGGGAGAGGGGAGCAGAGCAACGATTGCTCTGGGCACTTCTGTCACTTCCATTGTTTGGCCCCAGTATTGAAATGCAAGGAGATGAAAAGGAGATGAAAACTGGAAAAGAACAAATACTAAAAAGTGCCACCAGCTCTTGGCACTCCTGTAGATTTTCTTAATCTGTGTGCTTTCCAAAAAGTTTCCCAACTTTCTAGGGATCCTTTCCTACTGCTGTGAGGATGGGATGAGCAGCAGCTGTTTTGGGGATGGGAAATGAAGGAGGGCACAGGAGCTCACTGAAGTCCCAGCTATGAAGGCACGGGGCTGCAGTCCTCGTGCAGCACCTGGAAAGCAGCTTACCCTGAAGCTTCCTTAACACTGACTTCACGTATATGGTGATGGAGTACTGCGTGTGTGGGATGCAGGAGATGCTGGACAGTGTCCCAGAAAAGAGGTTTCCAGTTTTTCAGGCTCATGGGTGAGTACAGGTTTGTTCCTTAGGCTGCATCAGCTTCTCGTCGCTGCTCTCTTAAATTCAAGGGTGCGCTCTGCTCTGTTTCACTGCTGGCTGCCCGTTGAGTGAAACTGGCTTGGTGTAATGAGCCCGTTTGTTCCAGCCATGGGGGAAAAAACGACAGCCTAACGAAGCCATGGCAGAGAGAACCCTTTGATTCTGGGAAGAAAAGCATCTTTCTGTTGACTTTTGCTGCTTTTTGCTGTAAGAGATGTATGACAACCTTTGCTGGCCTTCCTGTGTCATTCTGCTAGGATGTGTGCAGTGGAGGAAGGTGTGAGGGCTTGCCTGCTCTAAACGGGATGGTGCAAGCAGCTCAGTGTCAGGAAAAGAGATGAAAGATCTCTAGTAGGTGAAGAATTGTCCATATCCAGCATGATTCTTAGCTTGTTGGTGGGCAGGCTGATCTGAAACCTGTTGCACCACGCAAGTAAAGGAACGTTAGAGTTCTGGAGATGGATGTCTGAGGTTACAGGTGGCCTCAGTGAAATGCAGGTGCGTTAAGATGGGTAATATTTCTGCATGCCATGAGATCAGAAATAAGTGTGTGAGCAGTTGTTGCCATGCTGTCACTGTACAACACTTTCTGTATTATTGATGGTTCATGCTTTTAATCTTTGGAAGCGCTGGACTCTTGTTTTCTTGTTTTCTTGTTCCTCTAGGTACTTCTGTCAGCTTATAGATGGCTTAGAATACTTGCACAGCCAAGGGATTGTCCACAAGGATATAAAACCTGGGAACCTCCTGCTGACCACCAATGGGACGCTGAAAATATCTGATCTGGGCGTAGCAGAGGTACGTGAGAGCTGCAGTGAAGTGGGAAGTGTGACTCTCAGGATTCATATCACATTGACTTATTGATTGTTCTGCTGAACTTGCAGAATGCTCTGGAGTGGCTCTGCTGAATATTCATTGTAACTGGCAAAACACTTCTATCTCATTGTTGATAACAGCACCAAACTTCCATCCAGGAAGCTTTTAGAGGAGGGTGTTAATCTCAGATAAACCCAGAAAAGCCCAGAAGCGTGGTGAAATTGATAAGCACCATAACCTTGTACTTCTTAATGTATGGAGACTGTCTTAGCTAGGTAGGGTTGGCGAAGGAAACGTCACTGATGGTGTTTAATTACAGTTGCACGTTCTCATGATATGTGAGCAGACATTCAGTAGTTTTCCCCTTTTGTGAAAGTTCTGAGCAGTTACAGCTTGCATGCCTTGGAAGTTTGAAACTAATGGCTCTCTCTGCTGCAGGCATTGCATCCATTTGCAGAGGATGACACGTGCCGAACGAGCCAAGGGTCGCCAGCATTCCAGCCACCAGAAATTGCCAATGGCCTTGATACCTTTTCAGGCTTTAAAGTAGACATCTGGTCCGCAGGGGTGACGCTGTAAGTGCCCATGCAGCATCCAGGACTTGCAGTGACAAATCACACGTCCCCACGCAGCGCAGTCCTGTGCCATCTGTTGTCACCGTTGCTCTTGTGCATGGAGTTGGGGGGCTGGGGAGGGTTTGTGCAGCTTGGCCCATCCTTGGGATGTGTGCATGTTCCCTGAAGTGCTTGCAGTTCTGAATAAAGTCATCTCCTCTCTTAGTGAGTCTCTGCCAGCCGTTTCTCAGAATCTGAGATACGCAGCTGCTGTAATAATAGAAACCACAAAGTGCTTGTATCTCTAGTATTTATTTTTAAAAGTTTCTTCCATCCCAGCCTGTCTTTGTGGTATTGACTCATGTGAATGAAGAGGCTGTGATACAGAAAGGCAAAGTTAGAAGAAGCATTCCAAGTACTGCCAGATATTCATCTCTCAGTTTGTCTTACCTCCTTTTGGTTTGTGCTGTCGCATGAGAGCTGAGCACCTGTTCTGTGTGCTTCATCTCACACAGCTTCTCCTTCTGCCTTACAGATACAACATTACAACGGGTCTCTACCCCTTTGAAGGGGATAATATATATAAGTTATTTGAAAACATCGGGAAAGGTGACTTCACAATTCCAGAGGATTGTGGTCCTCCACTCTCAGACTTGTTGAGAGGTGAGTCTCCCAGGTGGCTCAGAGTGAACGGGTAAAATTTAGAGGTGCAGCACATGCTCTGCTCATAAAGGCTGGGGAGTTTTGTTCTGAGTATCCTGTGATGGTATAGGATCCTATGAGAAAGGGAGGCAGGCTTATTTATTTGGGGCTAAGACAAAGATCCGGAGTACTGGTGCTGCACTAAACCCTTGGTGGACTGAACTTTGTAAGGTTGGTTCTCACATGGATTCTTGTGCTCTAAGCAGCTTTTAAATCTGAAGACAGAGCTCACGAGGTTAAATTTACAATGACAGGTGAGGACACTTGATTAAATTCCTTGCCCAGGCATTTTGTATTGTGAAATAATGAGTACTCAGGTTCTGCTGTCCTTCCTCATCAGCCTCTGCTCTAAAGTGCTTTAATCCCAGTTGTCTTCTCCCTTCCCCTGAAATTTCAGTTGCAGATATTGGAGCAAAGGTGGCTGGAACCTGTGGTAGAGATAGGAATGGCACCTTTTGGGTAGGAGGGGAGGATTGGCTGGTTGTGGGCTCTTCTCCCAATTGCTGGTTGTGTAGCAGCAGGTGGGACGTGGGAGATCTTGGTCAGAATTCCTGCTGCCTCCCCAGAGGAATATAGGTGCAGTATGCTCCCCATTCCTCAGCACAGGTTTACTCACTTCCCTTCGTCTTCAGCCATTCAAGAAGGGTCTGGCTTCAGATATGAAATGAAGCTGTGTCGTTTCACATGGTGTTTTTTTTGTGTTTGTTTCATTCTTGCAAGCAGTTGGGGGTGAGTGTGGGTGAGTGGCTGTGGGGTGCTGAGGAAGCTGAGTCAGCTTCGCTTCCTGCTGTCCGCAGTGTCATCAGGTCAGCTCCTGATCTGGCTGTTCATTGCTAAACCTGTCTGCTGCAACTGTACTGAGGACTACAGTGCTGCTGCAGTTTGTGGCTTGCCATAAGAGTTTCAGAGCATTCACAGCCTTTATTTACCCTACAAATGGTTGGCTTCTCTATCTCTGCAGTGCAGAATCCCTGTGAGCATCCTTGTTTGAGGCTGATTTAGCTCCTCTGGTCCTATACTGGTGATGAAATAAGTAATCTGCACGTGTCTCAAAGCATTGAGTGGCCTGAGCAGCTTTTGGAAACCGTTGCATCAGGTGTAGCTACAGATATGGCTACAACTGAAGGCTCAGCACTTCTGGCTGCTGTGCTCTGTGCCCCAGGCAGCAATGTCCCAATCTACATGTGGTGTTTGCTTTGAGAATGCTGGCTGAAAGCACAGCAGCTCTTTATGAGCTCAGGATTTGTCCAAATGGAGTAAATCCAAAGGTTCATCTAGCCTGGTAGCAGTCTTATGAAGCATCCAGCAGAAACAGATGAAGTTTGTGGTAAGCCTCACTGTTGCACTTAGCATCATCCCCAGAGGAAGGGTGGTTGTGTTTTCTTTTCTTGTCCTCGGGATATTGATAGTTTCAAAGCTTTATGCTCCATTAGCAGAATAACTCCCTTTTGTTGCTTTTCCATCCCCTGGATGAGACTCAGTCAGACTCTCTAACTTTTCCTTCTGCCTCACTTTAAACAAGGAGCCTTGCAGCCGGTGCTGCTGTCCAAGATGTGCCTGAGTCACTTCTTCCATCCAGCTGCTGTCTGCCTTTGGGTGCTGCAGGGATGCATGCTGAGTGCACCTGGTAGCAGAGGAGCTCGCTTGAGGCACATGGCCATCTGTCTCTACCAATTTGGCTCTTCCAGAACAGTAGGAAATAAGATTCCTTTTGCTGTCCTCCCTCCAGTCCACCTCAGAACATTCTCCCACTCCTCTTGTTGTATGCACTTGCACAGTGAAGCTGACAAAAGCTGTTATTCCTGCCTGGTGTGATTGTGGAATGGCTTGGATTGGAAGGGACCTCAAGGATCATCATGTTCCAGCCCCACTGCCACAGGCAGGGTTGCTGACTGCTAGCTCAAGTACTGCATCAGGCTGCTCATGGCCCCATCCAGTCTGGCCTTGAGCACCTCAAGGGATGGGAGGCATCCACTGCCTCTCTGGGCAGCTGTTCCCAGCATCTTGCCCTCCCCTCAGTGAAAAACTTCCCCTGGCATCTAATTTAAACCTTCCCTTTTTTAATTTAAGGTCATTCTCCCTTGTCTTTTCACTGTCTACCCATGTAAAAAGTTGATTTCCCTTCTGATTACCTGCCTCTGTGTCCAGTTAGGTGACATCAGGTGCCCTTCCTTTGTCCACCGATGCCATCACTCCATCACAAGAAGCCACCAGATGGGTCAGCACGACCTTCCCTTGGTGAAGCTGTGCTGCCTGGCTCAAATCACCACCACATCTGACGTCTGCCTTAACGTGTCCTTCAGGAGGGTCTGTTCCACGATCTTCTCAGGCCCAGAGATGAGGCTCAACGCCCTGGAGTTCTCTGGGTCCTCCTTCCTCCTTTTCTTATAAATGGGAGTGACATTTCCCTTTTCCCAGTCCGTGGGGACTTCAGCTGACAGCCACGACTTTTCCAGTATGATGGAGGGCGGCTCAGCAACTGCATCAACCAGCTCCCAAAAGAGCCTGATGGCACTGAGCACCAGGGCTGAGCCTTGCAGGGGTGATGCTGCATAGCTGTGGTGGCAGAACTGAAGTGCTTTATTTGGTTCATGCTTTTCCTCCAGAACATCTGCATTTCCTGGTAGCTGCCATGGAATCGTAGGCTGCAGATCTGGCATCAGTGGCAGGCTGATGCTTTCATATAGCAGCACAGACACTCTGAGCTCAGCTGTGTCTTACTGTAGATTCTGTTTTGCCTTAGTGTTGTTTCTAAACAACTTCTAGAGCACTCTGCAGTGCTGCAAGCGTTCATTCTGTCCTTAATGTGAGGAGAATTCAGTGTGCTGCA
The DNA here is from genome assembly GCF_026119805.1 of Tympanuchus pallidicinctus. NCBI lineage: Eukaryota > Metazoa > Chordata > Aves > Galliformes > Phasianidae > Tympanuchus > Tympanuchus pallidicinctus. Next base: position 41,296 of record NW_026294788.1, on the reverse strand, counting down.
AAGTGCTTGTTTGCTCTCTGGCTATAAGAGTTACGTTGACCTTTGTGGCAGTTTGCCCATGAAACAAGTGCTTGAATTTACTTCTTAAGGCTTTCTGTCCTTTAGTCGACCACTTTTGAAGCAGAGTTTTAACTTTTTTTCCCTTGCTTTGTTCCACTTTGCAGAAAAAGCAGAATTTAGGGGACCTAAAACTTGTGTGGTATTTGACTTGTGGCAGCGTACTTCAACCAACCAGTTGGGATGCGGCCCCTCTCCTTGTCCCATAATCAGAAACAAAGCTTTTATGTGTCCCATAATCACAAACAATGCTCTTTGCTGGTGGGAAAGGGGTCGGTACTGTTCTGCCTTCTGTGTCTGCAGTCAGGAAGCATCTGCAAATAGCCTTGAGGTCCTTCTGTCGGCATCTGCGTGTGACTTACTGACTCCTGTCCAGTTCAATTCTGAGCAAGAAAAATGCAGAGGGTGAGCTTTTCTCCTCTTCTAATGGACTCTGTGCTTTCTCTGAAGTTTTGAGGCTGCACTCCCTGCATTAAACGCCTGGGTTTATGTCCAGGTTCTGCTGCAAGCTGGTTTTGTGACTGGAGATGAGTTGGGTGGCTTCTCAGCGTTCTGTTTTCTTACTTCTGTACAACTGCTGTGACCTTAAATGTCAGGGATGCGTTTCTGATGGCAATGGGATGCTTTAATGCAGTGGTAACAGGGAATCCCCTGAGCTGGGCCTGTAACCATCCAGCACAAAGTGTCCTGCACTTTTCAAGGCTCCTCTGCAGAGGAGTTTCTGGTCAGGACACCTGGTTGTGCTTGAGGAGGATGAAGGAGAGGAGAAAAATCCATCTCACTTCACAAATGTTCTGCTTTATATCGATGGCTTAAAGTGGTCGCCGAGTGAAAGACTGAAGTAAAGCCCAGGTTGAATTCGATGAACTCGAGCTGTTGGATTTCTTCCTGCCTCTGAATGAAGGTGCTTCAGGTTGTGCTGCCTGCTTTGTAAGCAGCCGTTCCTCACCATGTAACGCCATGCTGGCTCAGGATCATTCCAACCCCTCAGCTGCCATCTGTGACAAGGAGCTCAAACAGGACTGTGGTCTCTGTGTCCACGTTGCCCCTTGGCAGAATTTGAAAGGGGTTTGGGAGCCCTGTCTCTGTCACAGGCTGTCACAAGCGTGGCATCCCACAGTGCGTCCTGCTGGAATCCCACGGGCTGGAGGTCCGAAAGCCAGGCATCTTCCCACAGATTCTCCCCATTGCAGCCTCTCTTCTCCACTCGCAGATCATCTGCATGGAGATCTTTACCGTAAATGGTAGAGAGTTCGTGTGGTTGCTGTGGGCAGGCGCTCGTGATGCTCTGCCTGGTGAGCAGTTGATGTTTTGTCGTGATGAAATCGCAGGACTTCGGCCGCAGGCCTGCTGCAAGTGAGTCACAGCTGAGCACATCACTGTACGTTTTTGATGACTGGATGCTGTGTTTTCTTCCTGATGCTGCCCCAACTACACTCTTTTTCCTTAAAGGAAGCTTTCTTGTTGCTCATTTACCTTATTTGTGCCTTTTTAATTGATTGTAAGATAACAGTGCAGCTCTACGCCAGAGCAGTTTGTGACTGGTGCTATCAGACCCCTGTTAATGACTTACCCTGGAACCTTACCCTGTTTGCACCGCTTCCATCTGATCAGTGCCTTACATTTCTCTTAGCCTTGTTGTTCTTCAGCATTTGAAAGAATGCACAATTTTTTCCTCCGACTGCAAGCTGCTTGCAAGGCTGTTCCAGCTCCTGCAGAGAAATGCACAAACTCATCACCAGAGCCTTGGGGCAGTACCACTGCACGTGATGTTTCTAGGAAGAACTTGTAGCTCTATCTGCTGGAGTGTGCAGGATTTTATCCCAGGCTTGAGAAACTAGCTTCCAAAAACACCTTTCTGAAATATGGTCTGAAGAGTCAGTGCAGGGGAGCAGTCCTGACCTGGGTATGTTGATAAGACAACCTTGCCAGGAGCAGCTCCAGTGTCTCCTAGACAAATGAACAGAAACCCTTGGAAGCTCAGCTGTGAAGTTACTGTCAAATTACCATTGATTTTACCAATAGGCCACTTAGTTTAAAAGTTGTTGTTTGTTTTTCTTCTGAACCTCTTTCTGCTCACTTTGCAAGGGAAGAGAGAAACTGCAGAACAAAGAGGGAAAATCTCACCTGGATGTGAGAACTCCTTTACTGATTGAGTGCTGGGGGGGCTGACATCCTTGGAGGAAGAAACTGGAAGCCTGACTGGACTCAGTCCTGGGTGATGTGCTCAGGGGAGCCTGCTGTGAGCAGGAGGCTGCAGTGTTGGGATCCCTGGGGTCCCTTCCAGCCTTTCTTTACCTGGGACTGGGGGAGTTTCTGAAGTGTGGTTGAACGAACGATGGCTTAGCTGAGGAAACAAGTTGGGATCAGCCCTATGGAACAACACTGCTGTTGTACTGTCGTTGTTGCAGCACTTTGCAAGCTAGCAAGATTCAGGATCAGTCCTTTCTCTGCTGTGGGTGGCTCAAATGTCCTTTCCCTGCCTCTGGCTCTTACCTGAAGCCCATCCCAAGACATTTCTGGTGGTGGTCCTTACAGCACACACAACTGAGCCACGCAGCTTTTGGCACTGTCACCACCCACCTCCTGCCACGTGCTCCCACTTCTGGTCCGGTTGCAGCCTTGTCTGCTTGTTTACAAGGCTTTGTTCTGCTTGAGAAAATACCCAGTGTAGGGAAGTGCTCTCAAGGCTGAGGGTTCTTGAGCAAGGAGCAATTGCTGTCGGCTCAGCCGTGTGACGCAGCCTTGTGGTGGGTTTTGTGGTCTCAGCAAGGCTGGAGTGCATTTCTGCTAAGTTCTGTTTAAAGCCTTGAATGCTGAAGGCTCTGCTGCCTCGAGTTCAGGTGACCAGATGCTTGTGGTGCACCCAGCAAGTTTTCCCATGGTTGCTTGTTCTTAACTTCCATCACAGTGATACAGTGTGGATCAATAGCGATGCCATCTGCTTAAAGCTATTCCTGCTGTCATCAGCACTGATAAATCTTTTCAGATTGCTGTGGGAAACAGCATTTTGGTTTCTGAGGGGAAAACAACATCAGTCCTTTCACACTGTACCTTTTCTTGCTATATGCTCTAGTCTTGAACATCTCTTAGGCAAGCAGACATGGCAGTGGGGCTGGTTCCCCAGCTATGACTCTTCTCAAATCCCTTTGGTTTGGTGTGGTGCAGTGGACCAGGCTTTCACAAGGTGTTTTCCCAACCCTTTCATGTCATCTCCAGAAGTGGCTGCTCCAAGAGCACCGTGTGAGGAACCTGCTGTCAGGTTTGGAGTTGAGACTCAGCTCAGTGCTTTTAGGAGCAGGGGATGGACTTCTGCATCCTTGTTGGGCACGTGGGGATACAGGCTAAAACTGAACTGAAGGAAGCTCTTGATCTGCTGGGGGAAAAGAAGAATCTCATTGTAAGGAAGAAAAAATGGCTATCAAATGTTGTTTCCTTAAGCATGCACTTGTTTGGAGTGTTCAAGCCTTGCAAAAGAGGAGGTACTCACAGTGCCTTCCTGTTTTTGGTTTTGTTCTGCTTGTTTTGTGTTATTACAGTCGTCCCTGGGTCGTTGCTGTTAGTGATATGTGATGCAGACTGATCTGATGAGGAAGGTGCTCTGAGCAGCTCTGATCACACACTGATTTCTCTCTCCTAATACCTTTGTTCAGCAGAATCTCACCTGCAAGGCCCTCGCAGCTTCTTATTTAAATGGTAGTTCCTCATTCCAGCCCTCTGTTCCCAAATGCTCATCTGAAGGCACCTCCTGTCCCTGTGTGTCCACTGTGTCCTTACAGCAGCCCTCCCCAGTCTGTTGTCCCATCCTCTTTCTCTCCTGTTGAGAGATCTGTGCTGCTCCTGGTTTCCATTCCCCTCAGCTCCCTGCAGTGTTCTCTCCCCTCTTCCCAAAGCCCTTCTGCTGGTGCTTCAAGAACAGTGAGAGGCTTTTATCCAGCAGATGCAAAGCTGCTTGCAATGCATAGCAGTGAGAGTTTGATGCCCATTAGATGAATATGTTCTTGGAAGCTCGGTTGGAGGGATTTTGGATCCTGCTGGATGATGCTCGTTAGGTCCCACTGAACAGCCTCTGAAAAATACAGCAGAATTTCCTGTCACTTCTGAGGAGTTGTGAGGCTTTTTTGGAGCGGGCATCTCATAAGTCTGCTTTGTAAGGAATCACCTCCTCCTTTTCCAGGGAGGATCCAGATAAGCTATTTTCTCCCCATTCCCTTCTCCTCACCCTAATCCCAGCAACAGGTGCCAGAAATCAGGACTGGCTCAGGCAGAAGGATGGATGGTGGGATGGGCAGCAGGATGGTTTGTGTCAGTTCTCCCCAGCTGTTCTTCCAGATCAGAATATCACTGGGCTGTAGAGTTTCGGGGATGCTGAGCAGGTGGATGTGTTGTGCCTGAGGCCTGGGCTCTTCCACAGAGGAAGTTCAATAGCGTTACCTGTGAAATGCAAAGTCTTGCAGTTCCTTGCCTGGAGACACGTTTGGGCCTGTGATCTGGGGCTGTACCAGTCTGTCCCTGCAGGGTGAAGGAGGGAAAGGTCGTATCCACCTTGCAGGTGGATCAGGAGTCAGCGCTGGGGTTGGGGTTTGTGCTGAGCTCTCTGGGGCTGACGCAAGAAACGCTTCTGCAGGTAAAAGTGCCCAAAGCTGCCAGGAGGACCAGGCACAGGGGCAGGGGGGTGGGAGGGAAGGGCAGCACTTTATGCTTCTCGTCTTCAGCTTGGCTGAGAGCCTCTGTGATCACACCTGGACTTTTTCTCCTTTTCAGGGATGCTTGAATACGACCCAGCCAAGAGATTTTCAATACAGCAGATAAGGCAGCACAAGTGAGTGTTCAGCTTCTTCCTATTAGTCATTCTCTTTCTGCTTCTTATGCTAATGTACCTATGCTATTGCTCTCAACTCGTTTTTCCTTTTGACAGCAGACACATGGAAGTCACTAGATAACCTTCCTCCAGCTCTGCTGGAGCTCTGGCAACATCCACTTGGCTTTTTTTCCCCCTCCTATTAGAGCATCCGGTTAGAGCATTTGAATTGCTAACCAGTAAATAATGAATATGTTGAAAATATGTTCCTAGTGCGACTGGTTCTTGATAATTAAGGGTTCTGGGTAATTTGTTTCAGAGGCCAGCTAGCACTGATGGAGCAGGGGTTCCCTGAAGCTGGTTTCAGTAATGTGTTGGTTTTCTGGACAGCCTGGTGACAGAAATATCCCTTCATATTTGCTCCATGTGGAATCAGTATGTTCCAGGACAATGGGATTTTTTTTTTCTCTTTCTCTTTAATGTCATCTTCCTCCTTCCCCCAAATCCTCTGCTTTATCCTTGCCTTTGTCTGGGGGGGAGGACAGGGGGGATGAGGTCGTTATCTGAGGGTTTTTTTCCCCTTTTTTAAAGGATCTGTTTGAACACGCTGCCTCTGAGCAGAGATTTCCTGGGCGGATAAAAGTACAAGAACAAAAAAGCATCATAAGGATGCTTCAGTGCGGAGGCTGCATTAGCTTATCTCCTGTTTGAATAGGAAGTGCTTCTGAGGACATGCAGAGCTGCCTGCTGGACCGCAGATGCTCAGCAGAGGTCCTGCCTACAAGCTTGCCCAGAAAGCTTCTGGGAGCCTTGTAAAAACAAGGCTCTGATCCTGTAAGGCAATGGGCCTGCTTTGTGCTGCCTGCAGGCAGGAAGAGCACTATTTTTGTTTTCTCTGTTTGTTTCTCTGAGGAAAAAAAAAGAAGTGGCAGTGGGTAACAGTGTGCTGTCAGATGAGGATCCCTGGTAGATGTTATGGCATGGGAGATGTCTGCAGGAGCTGGAGAACAGAAGCAGACAGGCTTGAACTGCACTGGTGTTCTGCAGAGGAGCAGCTGCAATTGCCCCTGCAAAGATCAAAGGGGGCAAAGCTCATGTAGCTGCCTGGGTAATTAATTAACAGTCAGGCAGAGTCTTCTAATCGTCTCCAGGTGCTGTGCATTGGTTGTTTCACTGGGTCTGGGAGATGACAGGAGCAGGCATTTGCTTTTCAAGAGTGCCCTGCCCCGTGTACATGCTTCCCAGTAAAACAGTGGGTTACAAAAGACACTGCTTGGGGCTGGCCTCTTCAATGCTGCACAGCACTTAAAAACTGCTCACCATCTATACAGAGATGGTCTTGGAAACAATAGCTCTTGCTGTTAGTGACAGTCCTCCCATCTTCCTCTGAGGGCTAGAGAGCTTCAAGCTAGACAGCAAAGCACTGCATCCCTTTGTGGTGCTTTGTAATGGAATAGTTCTGCTCATTGCAGTGATGCTGAGTGGTGAGCAGCTGCCACGAGCTCCAAGTGATGCCTTGTCAGTAAGCACAGCGAGGGAGCAGGCAGGAATTAACTGTGTGGAGCAGATCAGCAGGTATGTCAGTGAAAACACTGAAATGCCAAAAGCATTTGTTCCTTAGCAGTGCTGTGGGTCCAGGTGTTGCACTGAGCTGCCCCTAAGCTTGGGCCAGTGTAGGTGGCTCTCGTGTGTTCCTGTCTGCCGGGATTTGAGCTACTTACCCAGCTCCTTATGTACCTGGTTTTAGCAGGGAGCTTTTGCATCAGCTCTGAAGCCAAGAGGTTTCTCCAGAGGCCCTGCCTGGAGGCAGCAGGCAGGAGGAAGTAGAGCGTGCTCCTGGCATGGGGGGCAGCAGCATCTCTGTGCTGTGTGGGCACAGCCTGCCTTCTAATTGGGCACAGCTGCTCCTGGTGAGCCTTTAATCTCATAGCACCAATAGAGACTGAAGAGAGACTGTACCTGTGAACACAGGAGCATTTCCAAGGTTCAGTCTCTTATTGGTTTTCTGTGAGCTTAGCCAGTGCTTCTTAACAGGCTTTTCTCCCCTATTAGTAATTGCCTCCTTCTTCCTGCTGTGGCATCCTAATAATTACATCACTCACAGCAGAGCCTGCAGCCCTGGGCTTCCGATGTGGCTGCCCATCTCCTTTTTGTGGGGCAGCACTGTGTTAAAGAATCCGGCTCGGTTCTCTCCTTTTTATTTTCTTTTCTCTAAATAGAAGCAAGCTTTGCCCTTAGCTCGAGCAGACCCTGCTTTATCTAAAACCAAACAAAGCAATTGGAAGGACAGCAGGTAGTCATTCAGGTACTGACAGAGGGTTTGGGGAAAGCATTTTGGTAGAAAGTGCCCTGATGTCTAGAATTTGTAGACATCTGGTTGGGGTGGAGGGAGGAGTGATGCTCAACGATTTTGGGTTTCTGCACTCCTCTTGAGCTGCACGAGTGGCCAAGTTGCTCCTTCTGTACAGTGATGCCTCTCTTCTGGTGCAGCACTGAGGGCACGAGGCTTTCTCAGTGGTTGTAGGAATGCTGAGCAGGAGTTGAGTGCTGCGTGGTGAAGCGCTGTAGCTGCTGGAGGCAGCTTGATGGGGCAAAGCAGTCGGTTCCTCCCTTTGTTCTCAGAGCCATTCTGAATGCTTTTCCCTTGCAGTGGCAGCCCTATCTGAAGAATTCTGTAGGAAGGATCTGCCCAGTGTTGCATCTGCCAGCTGCCTTCCTCCTCTCCTCGCTTCTGCAGCTGAATTCTCACATCAAATTCATGTTTCAGCTTTTTCTTGTTAGCTCAGTCCTGCTGAATTACTTCTCTCAGCCCATTTCTTGATGGTTTGAAAAGCATTTCAAAGCAAAGCATGCAGCACGGACCCAGGATTTGTAAACCGCAATGAATTAAAACTCTCCCAGCCTGTCATCCAAGTTTCTGAACCACCAGAAGCTGACCCCTGAATAACAATGAACGAGCCTTGAAACCTGCTTTTCCCAGAAGGATCTGGGGAGGATGATGCTCAATGAAAACTGACACTTTTAGTTCACCTCCATGACTGCTGTGTACTCCTGGGTGGGGGTGTGGAGCAGTGAGGATGTGCTGCTGAGAGCCAGGGAGCAGCTGCCCTCTCCCTGCAGATCATTCATGGTCTCCTCTCTGCCTTGTGCTTTTGCTGAAGGGCTTTAATGCTTGTACACTGCAGTTTGTAACTAATTCCCTGACCCTGCTGCAGCACTTAAAGTGATGAAGTGGATGCAGAATTCTACCTCTGTCCCCTGTTTCCAAGGCAACCATCTTGCCTTCCTTCTCCAGAAGTGTCACACGTAATTTGTTCACTCATAGATACGTTTGCAAGAGTTTATAGCAAGGCAGGGGAGGCACCTCCAACTCTCGTTAGCGGCGCTGCTTGCTGACATGCTGTGCTGCTCCCGACTCCGGGATCACCTCAGAGGTTGGGAACACGGCGCTGCTGGGCTGTGCTGTGCTGCATCTCTGTGCACTGCAGCCCTGGGAAACCCCCTCTGTCTCTCTGGGTTCCTTCCCAGATGCTGAGTTTGCTCCTTGGCTTCTGTGCCTGACTTGGAGGGGTTTCCCTTAACGTGCGTGTGCTGCTGGACCCTTCCACCCCTTTGCTGTGGTGCCCTGCAGGGATCTCTCCGTGCCTTGGTGATGTGAGCTCTCTTCCTTTCCTTTCCTGCACAGGCACCTGGCTCTGTCTTGCTGCCCTGTGGCAGGCACATGGCAGGGAGGCTTTGGTTCCTCTGCCCACGTTTTGCAGCTCAGCTTTGTAATGCGACTGTCTGCTGCGTGAAAGGAAAGTGAGTCTCCATCTGTGCACAGAACGCCTCTCTCTGTAGGAGTCTGAACTGTGACCTTTGGGTCTTGCATCAGTGAGGGGAGAGCTGCTTCTCTTACCTGTTTGCTTTTTGTTTGTTTGTTTTCTAATGCAACTGACCTGAGGAGCGGAGCACTTCTTTCTGCTCCAGGAGTTGGAGCAGTGGCTGCAGGGGCCGTGCTGTGTGCCTGCTGAGCAAGGCAGGCGTGCAGTTGGCTGCTTCTTGTGGTGACTGTGACCTTTCTGTAAGCTTGGAGCCTTCAGGCAGCACCATGGGAGGTGGCAAAGCTTTCATAGCTGCTCCTCGCTGGCAGGACGGCGATCTGCAGCCCAACATCTGCTTGCAGAGAAGGCTCTCCATATCCAAAACAAGCAAACTGAAATATTTGTGGCCTAGAATGGGAAGTGAATTAGCTGTAAGTATTCAGAGGAGGCAGCTGTGCTTACTGGTTCTTATTTTAACCTTGCTTATACCAGAACTTGAGAAGAGCAGTGTGATGACTTCTGATACAAAATCCGAGCTGGGAGGCTGCAGAGCAGACAGACTCAATAAGCACTGGTTGACCCAGATCCTTTTTTTCATTCAGCCTTGACCCTTGTTATCTTAGCTCCCTGTAGATCATAGCAGCTCTGTCTGGACCCTGCTTCTTGTCTGGCAGGTTCACAATTAATGCTGTGCTGCTGTCCAGAGCCCATGCTTTGCAGGCGTTCTTAACAAGCTTGCAAAGCTTGAGAGGTGATCTCTGCTGCTGCTCCCTTTGCTCAATTTTAAGGCCTGGGAGCAGCTAAAACAGCCTCACGGGCTGCAAGGAGCCTGCCAGAGGATGCTGTGTGCAGGCAGTGCTTCTGAGATCTGCAGAAACTTATTTTCCCCTAACTGATTAACCAGCAGCCTGCTGTAACACTGGGTAAGCTGCTGTGTGCACTGGTGCAATTGACTCAGGAATCACTAGTAAAATTGTTTGGGAGTAAGTGAAATAGACACTGTCAGCAGTGCTCAGACCCAGGCTGTGATCTTGTGTTGGTGAAGGCAGTGAGGCAGTGCTCAGTTCCATCCTCAGCACCGATGGGAATGGAGCTGCTCTGTGGCTCAGCCAGTCAGCAGCACCTTGAGCAGGAGCAGGGCGTTTGGGGGAGCCTGTGGTCCTCAGCAAATCTTCACTGATCACATTTCGTGCCGGTGTAGAGAGCAGCATCTCTGTCCCTGCTGGAAAATTGCTTGCCAGGAAATGCTCTGCTACTCCATAAAGAATTGCTCCAGGCTCCTTCCAAGAGGACTTTGATTTTCTTAGAACTTCAATGAATTGCTCTGCTCACTCTATAGCCTCATTACCATGTATGCATATGCAAGTATTTGAAATCACCTCCCAGAGGATGGGATCATTATGACTGGAGTACAGTGATTCAGGTTTCAGCTGTTAATAAAAACCTATTTTTACTCTCCTGGTAAGTAGGACAGAAGGAAAGACAGAGGCAGAGCGAGTGTTTTTCTTTTGCTGCATTTCAGCTGCTGGAGATTTGTGGGCTTTCTCCCTTTAAAATATTCCTTTCTTTGGCAGTCATTCTCATCTCATTTCTCCAGTATATTCCGTTCTCTTCGGGTCCCTGGCATTTAGTTTGGTTCCCTTTAGCTCCAGAGCCCCTGGCAGGAGCAGCTGATGGCTGTGCTGGGTCAGCCCAGGCGCTGTGCTCTATCTTGGCAGTCGGTTCCTTGATGAAGGCAGTCTCCCAAGGAAAGGAAATCAAATGATCAAATTAGGAGCATTGTGTGCCACGCACATCGCTGAGGAAGCCAGCCACAGCATTTGCTAAAGCCATTGGCCCAAATCTAGTTATGCTGGTCCTGTTGGCTTCCTGAACTTTCCTTTGCTCTTGTAATGCTGCTCTGTGCACCAGAGGTTGAACTTAACACGTTCTGTCACCTTCCCAAAAGATGCTGCTTTCACCAGGCTGCAGCTGGAGGAGTGCTGGTGGATCCTTGCCAGTGCCTGACTGGGATGTGCTGACCTCCCAGGGTCATTCCTCCATGCAGGCTGAGCAGGGAAGGGCCAGATGTGGTTCTGTGCATGACAGCAATGTGCTCAGTGCCAAACCACAACAGATTTCCTGCTGGAACTTCACCTACTGAAGGTAGGGGCTGCCTCACTCTCTGGTACTGCAGAAGGCAAGGTGCTGCCTCCCTCCACAACTCCATCTTATTGCAGAGGAATGCTGGAGGGTCCCAGCTGAGAAGCAGGGCTTTGAGCTGAGGTCCATCCCTCCTCCCAGTCCTGGTGGTTATGCTTTCATTCATCTCCTAACTCCTTCCTTTTGCTGAGTGACTTGATTAGAATGCCACTTTTGCAGGAGGTGAACAGACAGTGCTGTGTTTAGCTCTCTCTGCTTTTTGAGGGCTGTTTGTAGTTGATTCCAAGGCAGCACACTTTGGTGGCCTACAGTAGGAAATAAGAGCAGGGGAGGGGGGAAGAAAAATGCTTTCCAGGCCTGCTGTGGAAGAGTCTGAGCATCCCTTTGTGCAGATAAGTGATGTCCACATAATATTCAGCAAGATGAGCACAAGAGTGCAGTTGATAGGATGAGTTTCTTTTCTTCTTGTGCCAGTGCTCAAATGACATCCAGAGCACGGTGCCAGGGGAGGGGGTTGATATCAGTGCCCACCAGGAAACCAGGCTGTGTCCAGAAGGTAGTTCTGACTGTGAGAGCTGTGGATGTGTTCTGCCTGCAGTGGCATGGCGTTGCCTTGGAAGTTCTCCTTAACTCTGAATGGGGGTGGGATGGGATCATCCCATGCTGCTGAGGGTTTCTTTCTGCCTTCAGAAAAGTGAAGCTGCCCTGATGGAAGTTTTACCCTTGGACTCTTTGCAGTTGGTTTCGTAAGAAACACGCTCAGGCAGAGACTCTGGTGCCCATACCTCCTAGCCCAGAAACAAAGGACAAGTGGAGAAGTATGACGGCGGTGCCTTATCTGGAAGATCTGCATGGCTACAATGAGGACGAAGATGATGACTTGTATGACATTGAAGATGATATCATCTACACTCAGGACTTCACAGTACCAGGTAGGAGGGAATGATGCTGGAATGAGAACAGAGGTGACTCTTTGTCCATTCAGAGTGTTTTAGGAAAGGCCTTGGGGTCTGAACGCATCCTCCCAGCAGAGGAAGAGAGCATTGATTATTAAGTGATGTGAGTGACTCACAGCCAGCGAGCCGTGATGCTCTGGATGCTTTGGTCCTTTATTTGATCAGCCAGGATGTCCCTTCCTGTGTGCTGCCCATCTGCTGATTTCCTTCCTTCATCCAGTAATAGCTTGCTCCTGCTGAACTGTTGTTCAAGCACACTTAATTCTCTTGGTTGGCTTTGCTAGGCTCGCTGAGTTATTTTGGAGCACAGCCCTGAAATGACTCAGTGTTCCGAATAGATGGCACATCTGGGAGAGAAGGGTGCTTGTAGCCTTGTGCTGAGCCTTTTTTTTTCTGCTCCTGGTCTTGGTAACTCGGTGTCAGAATTGCCCCTTTCTCTATGGGGGGCTTCCTGTTGTGTTAAGGTAAGCCAACCAAGTAAGAGGAGGGGGCTGTGGATGCAGCCATGTGGTTTTTGCAGTGGTGGTGACTGAGCTGTGATTCTTTCTCTGCCCCCTCTGCACTTGTGAGCAGCAGATTGAAAGCATTTCCGTGCTACCACTGCAGGCAAAGCCTGCTTGGCTTTACAGCTCTCCAGCAGCAGTGCTGATTCACTTCATGACGGCGTGACAGGAGTTACCTGGCTGAGCTTTCCATGTCACAGGGAAAGCCCTGGTTTCTGTAGCTTAAGGCTAACCACGCTGCTTTGGTTTCTTCCTTAATGGCAGCTCGGTTGGCTTCTCTCAGTGAAATCCAAGTCTGATTTTACCTGTGCAGGATTCTCATACCCGAAGGCCCTGCTTTTTCTCTTCATTTTCTGGTTAGGTGAAAACTTCTTGAGGCACGAGCACAGAAGAATAAAGCATTGGGCCTTGAATAGCAATAAACCTCATTATGCCCAGAACTCCTTTGGGAATACCCAAACTGCTTTGAGAGAACCCCCGTTGCCCCTCCTGGCAGAGCTTTCTGAGGGGAGAGGAGCAGAGACAGCTCAGCTTACAGCCAGGCTCGCTTTGTTGGGTGTCACCCCTGGATGCCAGCCCCAGCAGGGCTGTGCTCAGCTGTGCAGACACACGGGTACGGATGTGGGTCGTAGGTGGAGCCTCCTGAGATGAAGGGAGCCACATCAAAGTGAAGCAGATCTGTTTCCAAGTGCTGATTCACTGGTGACAACTGGGTAATTTATGACCTTTTCTAATTGAGATGATGTCCTGCTGCCAGCTGGGTGACCTGCAGAGCTCTGTCCTTTGCTCTATTACATCCCACAGACTTTCCTACTAGAGTGTGACCAGAGATGGACCTTCCCTCTTAGCCTATGGGGGCTTCATGGAAGGAGGCATCCTTTTAATGGTAGGCTCTCAGAAGCGTGCACTTGGTTGCTAGGGCCTTGTAAGTACAGAATAGGACTTGCCAGGTGCCTCTGTTGTCAGAGGTGACCCACTTCCTTCTGCAAGGGCTCCTGCCAGCAACAGCCCATGTGCAAGTGCTCAAGGTGTGAAAAAATGCCTGGGCTTGAAAAAGCCATAACCAGTATCACTCATAGCCCCATTTTATATCTTAAACTTGACATTTTCCACCTCTCGAAGCTGCTTCAGAAAGGAAAAGAGGTACGGTTGGTCGATCTGCCCATAACCTCCCTTGGAGGGCCAGGCTTGCTGCTCATCTGTTGCAGCTCGCAGCCGAAGCCAGAAGCCCACAGGACAGTGTTACTGCTTCTTTGGCATCAGCATAGAGAAATGAGCTCGTGCCTGTCTCTAACGGTGCCCTGTTGCTTCCCTGTGCATTCCCAGCTGCAGAGGAGGAAGCTGAGGCAGGGCGTAGAGGAGAGAGCGGAGCGCTGGGAAGCCGTGACGAGCTGTGAGCAGGAGGAAGCTGTGCTCCCATTGGAAAAAGGCACGGAAGAGGAGTGAAGGTTAGCCTAGGCCCCAGAGCGCTGCCCTCTCGGGCTTCCAGTGGCCTGAGCTAATGGCTGGTGCCTTTAACCAAGGGCTGGCTGAGAAGGAAAGCTCTACCTGACCTACATTAAAGGCGGTTACTCTGCCCGTGCACCCCAGGCTGCTCCTGCTGAGCTGCCCCACACAATCCTGCCTCTTCTCACTCTAGCTGAAGTGTTTGGTTTCTCTTCGACTCCTGCAGTGCTGAGCAGCTTGTGTTGCCGCTCGGTTTGTATTCTTCTTTGTGATTAAAAAGTGGAAACTTAGGAAGACTTGCACAATTAGTGACTGTATGTCCTGCAGGCTCAGGGCAGATGTGAGCTGAGTGTCTCTGCCTCACAGCCCTGCAGCTGGGCATTGCACGTTGTTGACGTGTCACCTCCTGCTGCTGCTCCTGCTCAGGGAGCTGGGGCTGTGCACCGTGCAGCAGTGCCTGCTGTGCAGGAGCCTGGTGCCCATGATGTTCCCCTGCTTGGGAGCTTCTGACAGTGGGAGATCACCTCTGGAACTGTCACATCAGCTGTTACATGCTCCTCATGCAGACAGCGCCATTTAAACCCAAATAAGGGCTGTCACATCAGAAGATGACAGGCAAATTAGTGGAAGATGTTTGAAGTTCTCTATGGAGCTTGTGCTGTTTCAGAGGGGGTAAAAGAGCTGAAGCTCAGTAGTGGCCCCATAGACCAGTACTTCCCATATTATACAGTGGCTGGGTGGGCTGAATGCTGTTTTATGTCACTCGACTGCAGCATGGTGATGAATGTTAGCCTTCCAGTTATTTCAAGAGCTATTTTGCAGTGGGATGCAGTGAAAGAAAGCATCCTCCACCAGCCCATCTCCAGGCCCTCGTCCTCCACTTTCGTGTTCCGCTCCCATAGCGATCATGGGCTGAGCTGGGCGCTCCCTGACAGGGGGGTTCCTGGGGGACAGCAAACCCTGCAGTCTGGCTGCAGCCCCAGGGATCCCTGTGCAGCAGGAGGAGGGTTTCTCTGGGCTGTATGCTGCCGTGCTGCTCTGTGAGCAGCTGTCACACGGGGTCTTTGGCAGTGTGAACACGTGTGGATTCGTGTTCCCAAACCATGGGTAGCATTTAAGCACAGGGTGCAGTCTTCTCCTGCAGACAAGTCACCTAAGGCTGCTTGCAGGGCTGCTTAGCAGCCTTATTTTAAAGAGATCTTGGCCAAAACATCACAAAAGGATCACAGGGCTGCTGTAGGCTGCCTGTGGGAGCAGTGGGGTGAGGAGGAGCCCAGCAGGAGCTCTGTGCAGCAGGGGCAGCTCGCACAGAGGATACCTTGTCGCTAGTCTTCCCCAAGGCTTCTCCCAGGATCCTTTGACGTTGCTCAGCTCCATCCCAGTGTCACATTTCTAACAGTGACGCCGTATTAAAGTAAAAATAAAGAAGCCAACCCCTTTGCAAGTGACGAGTGAGTTCAGTTTTCTGCTGGGCAGGCAGTGCAGGAGCTCCTGACTCACAGGAGTGGGTGTTCAGGTGGGGAGGGGGAAGAGAAAACCTCATTAAATCTTAGTTGAGAGGAAGAAGGGGCTCTGCAGACGTGCCATTATTCTTAAAGGGCTCTTTAAAGATTTATGCAGCTCTGCAGAGCCTTAAAACAGGACGTGCCCCTGGTTCAATCGGTGTTAAACATCTCAGCAGAGGGGAGAGCAGCACGTGCCTCCCTGCAGAGCTGCTTGCCAGGGCTGGGAGCATCTCGCTGCTGGGTTTGCGTTCAGGTGCTCTGCTTTGCTCTGCTTTGCTCTGCTTTGCTCTGCTTTGCTCTGCTTTGCTCTGCTTTGCTCTGCTCCCCCCATGGCAGCCGTGTGGGGGTCAGAGCTTTGTGTCCCCTCCCACAGCAGTGGCTCTGAGGCTGCAAAACAAACCCTGGTGTCGGAGAGCTGCGTTTCTCACTGCGTGCGGCTGACAGACGCCGTGATTCAAAAGATCTCCACGGTTGTGTTTTTTTTTGGGAACCTTTCCTGTGCCTGAATGAACGGGATGGAGCCATTAAGAGCCGTGAGAGGCAGCAGGGATGCGCGTGCTCACCGCCTCTCCGCCCTCCCCTCTCTTATTTTTAGCCCTGGGCTGATGATGGTCGGTAGGATGTGGCTGCTCGCGCACGCAGCGCTGGCCACGGCTTCCGCGGGGGCTGGCAGTTGCCAAGATTTCATCCTATGCTGAATTGTTATTTTCATTAATTTGAACGTCAGCAACTGTCAGCGGTGAAGGAGGTAAAATTAGCCTGCAGCTCGTCCTCCCTCCTCAGCATCCATAACGGCCCCCTGGGATTGTTCTTTTCGCTGGGAGGAGGGCAGAGGCGCACAAAAGAGAAATGAGCTGTTGGGGTATTTTTCCCCCCCCAGTCAGAAATGTTCATTGCTTTGGTCAGAGCAGCCCGGCCAAGGGAGGGGAAGAATAAGTGCTCAGCTGTGCTCTGAGGGTGGGTGCTGAGGTCTCTGCTGTGGCACCCAGCCTCCAGCTGGCACTGTGGGGCTGTGCCAGCACTGCTGCTTGTGGGTGCTGGGCTGAGCCTTTGGATCCCTGCATCTTTTTTGGGGTTGAGGTAAGTGCTGAACGTGACTCTGAACCAAGAGACCAGACACGAGGTCCTTTCATGTTTGTGAATGACTTCCAGCCATGGAGGAGGAGGAGGACGTGCTGTGGGTGCACACAGCATGCAGGGAGGACCCCCAACCCGTCCCAGTGCCCCCTCTGCCCCGTGGGGTGAGAGCTGGTGCGTGGTGCTGATGCTGCGCTCGGCCTTGGAGGAGAAAGGATGGAGCATCCTCTAAAGAAAATGATACATAATCATCTTACAGCTCTCGCTTCCACTCAAACCTCTGAGTCATAACTGAAGGGCCCTGGAGCGTGACGTTCCTGGTGGAAGGAAATTGCCGTGGCTGGATGTGGTGTGGGGGAGCAGGGGGACCTGAGGAGCCCTTCCTTCAGCCCCGCGGAGCTGCAGTGCAGTGGGAGCGCAGCGGTGCCCCTCCTGCCCTGGTCAGAGACCCCTCCCCCCCTCCCCAGAGTCACTCCCCAGGTACAGGGATGTGACTGGAGCCCGCATCGGCTGCGCAGCACTGGGACGCCTCTCTTGGGGGCTCTGTGCCCCCGGTGCTGAGTCACTGCACTGAGCTGGGAGGATGGAGAGGGCTGCTCTGGGGCCGGCGGAGCAAACCGACCCCATCCATTGCAGGGCACACAGCTGTGCCCCGGTCCCTGCAGCGCGATAACGCCCTTCTTCGGCTGGAGCAGCGCGAAACTGTTCACCCTTTGCCTTCAGTTTCCTTCTCCTCTCTTCCGAGTGTCGGAGAGCACAGGCGCTCCAGCGGCGGGCGCTGCCACGGCCTCACGCTGCGTTCCCTTGCAGGACAGGTGCCTGAGGAGGAGGCGGGGCAGAACGGGCAGAGCCGCGGCCGGGGGCTGCCCAAGGCCGTCTGCATGAACGGGACGGAGCCGGGGCAGCTGAGCACCAAATCCAAGGCGGAGCGTCGGGCCAGCGCCTCCTCCAACCCCTCGCGCAAGGCCTGCTCTGCCAGCAGCAAGATCCGCAAGCTCTCCACGTGCAAGCAGCAGTGAGCCGGGAGCGCCGCGCTCTGCACAGGTACGGCTCGGGGCCGGGGGCTCGGGGGGCGAAGCCCCTGCGTGCTGCCAGCATCTCTGCTTGGTGCTCTGCAGTGTGGGGGGGTGCAGACCCCCCTCCCCCCGTGCCAATGGGGGGCCTGCAGTGCTCCTGCACGTGGCTCTGCTCTGTTCTCATCCTCCCCCCCCCCCGTGCTGCTGTCGGACCCCCTTCCCCTGTGCCCCGTTGTGGCTGTGCCGAGGCACCCCCTCCCCTGGCACCGGGACCCCCATTCTCCACCTCTCTGCTCCCAGCGTTGCCACCCTCCTGCAGGCAGGGAGCAAAGCTGTGGTGCGTGGAGGCTGCAGCAGAGCACTGGGCCTCTCCAGGGGAGGCTGCGGGGGTCTCCCTTGCTCCAGGGGTCTCCCCTGCTTCTGGGGCAGCTGCAGGACTGCGGTGGCCTCAGCTGTGCCCAGACCCCCCCATACATTTTTCTCTGATGCTCAGGGATGCTGAGCTCCCTCCACTCCCCCCTCGTTCTTCCGGCTCCCTCCTCAGCTCCATCCCTTCCTTCCCACCCCTCATTCATAAATGAGGCAGCGATGAGTCAATGCTCAGTGCTCATCCACCCCCGGCCTCACGCTCGCTCTCGTCACCGTCGCTCCGTGGGGCTGAGGCTGTGTTATCTGTTTGGATCACGACCAGCTTTGTGGTGTGAAAAAAAGCCAGAAATAAAAGCCCATTCCTCCCCCCTGCAGCTGTCAGACCCGCACTCGGCTTTAATCTTTAATTCATGGATAGGAGTGAGTCACCTGTGTGGGGAGGCACTGCGCTGCCAGCCGATGGATGCCTCTGCTCAGGGCTCCCCGGGGAGCTGCTGCTCTGCTGCCCCACAGCTGCTGGCTGCCCCACAGCTGCTCACTGCCCTTGGCTCGGGGCTCAGCCCTCTGCTTGTTGGGGTCCCAGCGTGGCCGAGGCCCCTGTTTATATGTGGCTGCCAGGCCGGAGGCTGCCTGCTTCCAACCTCCGAGAGCAGAAAGCAGCTGTGGCTCCTGGCTTTGAAGGAGCTCCGCGGGCTGCGTTTTCCCTTCGGGTTCGGCAGGCCGTGCCGGGCCATCCTGACTCCTCTCTTCCATTCTCCTGCAGTGTCCCAGCGTCCTCCCCCCGCTCAGCGTCTCCTGGGGGCAGCCTGTGCTCACCGAGGACCCCCACCAAGGAACCCTCCCTGCCCCCCCCCCCCACCCCTCGGCCCCTCGCTATGGACAGTGCCCGGAGCCCAGCGCTGCGGGGAGCCCCCACAGCCCACCTGGGATGGAGGACCCCGACCTGGGGGGGGGGAATCCGCCTTCCTTCCTCCCCGTCACTCTTTGCCAATCAAGACACTGATTCTCTTTTTAATTTCACGATGGAAGGGTGGGATGAGCGGGGCTGGGGGGTTTTCCCCCCCCCCCTCGCCCTGGCTGCGTAGAAGTCGTGCAAAGCCATTGCCGTGCACTTTATGTTTTAGACTACTGTTATATATTATATATTTTCCTCTCTTTTTTGTTTTGTTTTGTTTATATTTGCGGTATATTTAGAGATTCCTACACATCGTGATGTGTTTAAAATAAACCAGATGAGGAAAACAACAACAACAACAAAACCAACAAAAACCAACCCAGGTATTACAACAAAGCAAAACTCTATTAAACCTGCATGCTGTAAAGGGCTCGGAAAAGGGAATTGGGTGCATTCAGCGTCTCTTTTTTTTTTGGGTTTTTTTTTTTCCTTTTTTTTTTTTAAGAAAAAAAAAAAATAAAGTGAAAAGCGAGAGGTGGGGCTCCTGTCCTTCCTCTGCACCTTGGGGGAGAGGGGGCTCCTGTCCTTCCTCTGCAGTTGGGGGATGAGGGGGGGAGGGAATGGAACGGTGGGATCGGCAGGGTGAGAACGGCGCTCACAGCACTCACAGCCTTTGGTTTTGGTTCGGTTGGTTTTTCTTTTCCTTCATTGATAGATTTAAAAACGCGGAGTTGGAGGTGGTGCTTCGGGCAGAGGCTCTGCGGAGGGGGAAGGCGCGGCCCGACCTCTGCGCTCGCATGCAATGGGGGGCACCGCTGCCCCCCTCCCCGCCCCCCGTGGGCCGATGTGGGGCCGTTCGGTCCTTTTTATTTGCCCCCCCGTCCTTGGGAACGCAAATAGCCCCGCAAAACCCCATCCCGCCATACAAAGCCGACCCGCCGTGCGAACCGAAGCATCGCCTTCCTCGATGGGAGGAGGAGGGCGAGGAGTGGGAGGGAAGGAGGGCGCGGCCCCCACCCCACGGCCGCTCTGCCCCCCGGGGCCGCCCCCCGCTTTTCCATGCCGGTTCCCGGCGCCGGGCGCAGCGCCGTTATTGCTCGTAGGAACCACCGCGGCTGCGGAACGGTCCCCTCCGCGCCGCCCCCCGCCCTGCCGGCTCGACGCCGCCCCGCGCTGAGGCTCGGCTCAGCCCCCCGCACAACGCGCGGACCCGCACCGCGTGCGCCCTACGCGGGGCTGCGCTCGGGGGGGGCATCGCCGGCAGTTACGGCCACCGCGCTCTCCGTGTCCGCCCGCAGCCCCTCCGCCTCCCTCCGCAGATGCCCGTACAGCCGCTCCTCGATGCCTCCCGCTATCTTGTCCAGCAGCTCCGCGTCGGGACGCGGCTCCACGCACCGCCCCGGTCCGAGGCATTCCTCCCCGCCTCCGCGCTCGGGCCCGGTCCGGTGCTCCTCTCCGGGCTCCTCCACGATCACCTGAATCTCGGGTTCGGGCAGCGGAGCGGCGCCGGATTCCGCCTCGGCCGCCTCTTCGTCCCCGGCGCTGACGATGCGGGGCAGCGGCCCGTGGAATCGGGCGTCCAGCGGGGAGTTGGCGCTGTCCCCGCGACGCAGAGGGGTGCGGTGCCGTTCCAACGCGGGGTACCGAACCCCCGGGTCGCTGTACTGCTTGGCGTGCTGCCACTGCTTGCGGAGGTGCGTGCGGGAGCGATGTTTTCCGCGCGGCGGGGATTCGTCGAACTGCGGGTCGTGCCGCACGAAGGCGTTGAACAGCGCGTCCGTCTTCTCGTCGATGCTGTAATCCCTCCTGGGCGACGGCGCGTCCCGGCCCGCCAGCATCTGCCCGTAGGGTGACCAGGCCAGGGGGCTGTGGGTGCGCACCGGACCCCCCCCGCCCACCGCGCCGCGCCGCGCTTCCTCCTCCTCTTCCTCCTCGTCCTCCTCCTCCTCTTCCTCGTCGGGCTCGCGGCCCTCGAAGCTCTCGAAGATGGTGCCTTTCCGCCCGGCGCTGGTGAAGCAGATCCGTTTCTCCGACGCCGTTTGATCCGCGGGCGGCCCCTCCTCGCTCCCCCGGCCCGGCGCCTCGATGGAGGCGTAGCCGCTGTCCATCTGCAGCAGCTTGCGCGTGCCGGGTTCCGAATCCTCCGCCTTGGGCCGGGCCCAGAGCTTCTCCTCGGGGCCTTCGGCCTCGTCCAGGGAGGAGGAGGGGCAGGGAGCCGCGCCGCCCGACGAGACGCTGTCCGCGCCGTCGCTGCGCACCGAGTCCTGGTCGTTGCTGCGCTCCGACGCGGCGTACAGCTCCAGCGAGGCCCGAAGGCTCCAGATGTCGTGGCCGACGCTGCGCTGCTCCGGGGCCGCCGCCTCGCTGGGGCTGTCCTCGCCTGGCTCTAACCTGGGTTTGGGGGGGGGGGGGGCGGCGGGGTCACGGCGGGGACGGCTCCCATCGCTGTGATGTGGACCCCACCGCCCCGCCTGGCGCCCACACGAACCCATCGCCCCCAAAAAGTGGCTCCCCCCCCCCCCCCCTCACCATGCACGGGCCGCCCCCCCCCCTCCCAGTCCCCTCTATCTACTGAAAAATACCTGCCGAGAGAGGGAGGGGGGCTGCTGGGGGAGGGCAGGAAGGGGCCGCCCGCGGGGTGGAAGGCGACGTCGTCGGTGTGGGCGATGTATTGGATGATGTCGGTCTGGTGGGGGTCGCGATCCTCCTGGTCCATGCTCTCACTGGCTGCACGCTGCCGCTGGAACTGGCGGCGCTTGGGAGACCCTGCGGGGGTGCGAGGTGGGGGGGGGGGAATGGTCACATCCTTGCAGAGGGGTGCAGCCCCCCCACCCCCACCCACTCGGCTCCCCCCACCCCCACCTCTCGTGTCCAGGCTGGATGCCCGCTGGGTGCTCTCCAGTTTCCATTTCTTGATCCTGAAGTAGGGGCTGGCCCCATCCAGGCTGGCGTGCCGACGCAGGCGGGTGAAGAACTGCAGCACCGGGCCCTGCGTAGGGGCTGGGGGGGCATCCCCAGGGCTGGCACTGCCTGCAGTCGGCCCCTTCCCGCTCCGGGGCGCTGCGGTGAACTGAAGGTGTGGGGGAGTCGTGAGCGG
Organism: Tympanuchus pallidicinctus; assembly: GCF_026119805.1. Lineage (NCBI taxonomy): Eukaryota > Metazoa > Chordata > Aves > Galliformes > Phasianidae > Tympanuchus > Tympanuchus pallidicinctus. The sequence continues at coordinate 19,629 of NW_026294788.1, read as the reverse complement.
TGGCTCAGCCCTGGGAGCAGCCGTGCACAACCCCGGCCCCACACTCACCGAAGGGCCCTCCCCAGAGTCGGAGGAGGTGGCGGGGCTCCCTCCCGCTGTGGAGTTGTAGGTGTCCCCGGGCAGTGCTGAGCTGGGGCACACGGTGTGGCCGGGCTGCGGCACGGCCCCTCCAGGGGGCTGCGGGCAGAACGCGTCAGGGGCTGCACAGAGCTCTGCGCCCACAGCCCCATCCCCATGCCGCCATTCAGCCCCCATCCAGGCGAAGCCCACCCCCCCCATGGTGCCCACCTGGAAGATGGCGAGGCCGGGTTTGGGAGGGGGCCGGCGGGGGGTCATGGCCAGGCTGTTCTCGCTGGACTCGCACTCATGGATGGTGACGATCTTAAGGGCAGGTGGTGGCAGGTGGAGGTGCGTCAGGCGGGCGTTCTTCAGGTGGTGGAAATCCCCCTCTGTCAGCGTGTACCTGGGGGGCACAACGAGTCACGGGGCGGCCCCACAACCTACAGCTTCTCCCCCGCCCGGGCCCCCAGCCCTCACCTCCGCCCCTTCTCCTGGGTCTTCTTGCCCTGCTCATACAGCGCGGCCTCGTTGAAGGAGACGCGGCGTGCGCTGGAGGAGCTGGAGGACAGGAACCGCTCGCTCTCTGCATCGCGGTAACTGGAGGCCGACAGGCACTCGGGGTCCTCCACTCTGATAGTGATATCTATGGAGAGGAAAGGGAGGGCTCAGCCAACAGCCCCCCCATGGCGGCACAGCTGAGCTGCATGAACTCACTGCACCGCTGCGTGCCGGCGGCTGGGACTCACAGTGAATAGGGGACAGCCCAGGACCCGCTTTGCCACCCCCCTGGAAGCAGCATCACAGGTGGGGGCACTGATCCCCACTGCTCACCCTGGGCCTGCTGCGAGTCATCCAGGTACGTCGTGGTGGTTTTCTCAGGGTCATCGCTGGCTCTGCGGAGGGACCGGCGGTCAGAGCTGCCCCGTGCCAGAACGAACCATAGCAGCACCACAATGGGTGCCGCGGCCACGAGGTGCCACCGGCCTTGGGGACACAACGTGGCCCGTCCCACCCACCTGGAGTGGCGGCGGTCGGCCTCGCAGCAGCGGCGACAGATGATCAGGATCCCTGAGAGCAGCACCAGAGTTCCCCCGATGAAGATGGAGAGCAGGGCGAGCAGCAGCACGTAGCCATCCTGGGGGGACACCTCGCCGGGCAGCGCCTGCGCAGGGCAGGGAGGGGTGAGATGCTGTGCGGGGGGGACACGTACTTTTTTCTGGGGAGGGGGGGGGGGGGAAGGGGGGCTCCTCCAGAGGCTGCTGCCGTGCTGCTCCCCCGAGATGTGCGCTCCCCCGCCGCCCCCGGGCCTGCTGCTGCCTTCACCACGGCAACCGCAGCCTGGGGAGGGGGAGGGGGGGGGCTGAGCAGCACACCCAGAAAGAACGGGGACGGGACCCCCGCGCTCAGCCCTACAGCTCTGCGTGTCCGCAGCGGCTGAGCGGGGCAGGGGAGGGGCCGCCAGCTGGGCGATGGCAGAGGGGAGGATGCTGCCGTGTCCATCCCGGTACCCGGCGCTACAGCCGCGTCCTGGGCTCCCACCCATCCCCAGGCTGCTCACCGTGCTGCTCTCCGTCGCGTTGTCCCACGGGGTCGGGTCATCGTTCATGGTCCGATCCAAGCCGGGTTCGTCCTGGGCCGGCGTGAGACAAAGGGGGAGCGGGGTGGGGCCGGGGGCGGTGGTACCGGGAGGGGGGGTCCTGCCCGGCCCTGCCCGGCCCGGCACCGCGGAGCTGAGGGAGGGACCGAGGGGAGGGCCGGGATAAGGGATGGAGGAGGGTGTGGTCGGGGCTGGAACGGGAGGGAGGGGCGGGGGTGGGGCCGGGGGGCGCTGGGTGCCCCGAGCGCTGTGACAGCGCCTGAGTCAGCGGGGCCGGATGGACAGAGAACGAGCGGGTGCCGGCCCTGCGGCGGTGCGGACCCCGCAGCCCTCGGAACGGCGCTGAGCCCCACCGGGGACCGCGTGTCCGCCGCCCCCGTCCGTGCGTTCCTCACCCGGGGGCTGCGCTGCGGACGGGGGAGGGAGGGGGGGGGGGGCGCGGCAAAGAGCCCGAAATGGGGTCAGAGAAAAATGTGAATGGAGCGGGGAGGGGTTGGCGGCAAAGGGGGGGGGGGGAGGAGGGAGCGATCCGGCCCCGATGGGCACCGGGGGGCGGGGAGAGCCCCGATCCCGCTCGGCCCCGGGCAGCCCCCAGCTGAGGGGGGGCACCTCGGGGGGGGGGGGGGGGGCACCGCGGGGACCCCCTGCCCAAGGCGAGAGGGGAACGCCGCCGCCGATCGCCGATGATGGAGGAATTCCGTCTCCATGGCGACCCGGCGGGAACAGCGCGGCCATTGTCTGTGCCCGGGGACGGTCCCTGAGCCGCCCTCGTGGTGCCCCCCCCACCCCCCCAAGCGGGGTCCGGGCCCGGCGGGCGGATCTGCCCGGGCAGCTGGCGGGGAGCGGGGGCTGCGGGGCAGGGAGGGAGCCGGGATGCGGGAAGCGATGAGGGAGGGATGCGCGCGGCGCCGGTGACAGCAGCCCCGGAGCCCCCGGCGCCTCCGAGCGCAGCAGTGCGAGGCGGGCTCCCGCCGGTCGAGCCGGCTCCGGCTGTCGCGATAGGCTCTGTCGCGATAGCGGCGGGAGCGAGGCACTCACCTACAGCCGGGGCCGGGGCTCCATCGCCGCCGCTGCGTTCGGTGCGGTTCGGGCGGCCCCGGGATTTATGAATGAACCGGAGCCGCCCCCGCGCGGTGCGGGCGTCACGTGGGGACGGGGCTGCCCCGAGCCCGCCTGCACCGGGGCCGCCCGCACCGGACCGGCCCGCACCCCGGCGCCGCCCGCACCCCGACCCCGCATGGCCGCGCCCCCCACCGGCCCTGCCCGTCCCGCAGCCCCGCGCTCACCCGGCCCCGAGCTCCGCGCCGCCCCCGCCCGCCCCGCAGCGCCGCCCCCACCCGCAGCCCGGGCCGGGCACGGAGCCGACCCTACAGTAAACACAGCGGGTAAACAACCGGGCGGGGCGCGAAACTACGGTTCCCAGGCTCCCTCGCGGCCGCGATGACGTCACTTCCGGCGCCGCGCGCTGCCCCTTGGGCCACGTAGTCCTTGGCGCAACGCACGCCGGGAGCTGTAGTCCCGCCGCCCGCCGTCCGCTCGCCCTTCGCCGCCGCCGCCCGCCATGATCCGCGCCCGCCAGCTCCTCCGCCTCGCGGCGCTGCCGCCGCCTCGCGCCCGCTCCTACGCCGATGCTGCGGCCGGGCCCGCGGCCATGGCCTTCACCTTCGCCTCCCCCACGCAGGTACGAGCCGTACGCCTTGTGGGACGGCACCGTGCGGCTCCGCTGCCACCGGCGTGGCCGCACCGAGGTCTCTCCGCGCCCTTCTCCCAGTCCGGTGTTCCGCTGTTCCCTTCCTACCCGAACCCCTCCGTGACCCCATGAGCCCCTCCGTGCTGTGACCTTCCATTCCCCCCCCCGCCCCCATTCAATGACCCCGTGCTGCTCGCGCCGCCCCGCGGCTGCTCATCTTCCTCCTCCCCATAGGTGTTCTACAACGGTGCCAACGTGAAGCAGGTGGACGTGCCCACCCTGACCGGCTCCTTCGGCATCCTGGCCTCCCACGTCCCCACGCTGCAGGTCCTGAAGCCAGGAGTGGTGACGGTGTACGGAGAGGACGGCACAGCCACCAAATACTTCGGTGCGAGGGGAGGGCGGAATGGGGAGGGCATCCCCGGGCCCCTCGGGTGGAGCTCAGCCATGGGGTGAGCTCTACTGCAGCTCTGCTGCCCTCCCTGCTGAGTGCTGGATTCCCTGTGGGAGAAGGGATGCGCCCTGGGGCTGTGTTTGAGGATGAGGTTTTGTACAGACGTTCCTCTGCTGCACCTTTGCTTTGTTTGATGCGAGGCTGAAGGATGCTGTGGTTCGTGTTATGGGTGAAGTTTGAGGGCTGGTTTTGTCTGAGGAGCCATCAGGCTCCCATGCTGACCCCCACAGCAGCGCCTGACCCGCTGCCATTCCTCACAGTGAGCAGCGGCTCCGTCACGGTCAATGCAGACTCCACGGTGCAGGTGCTGGCGGAGGAGGCGGTGACGATGGACATGCTGGATCTGGCTGTAAGTACTGCACAGCAGCTTGGGCCGGCCTGACAGCCAGGCTCCTGCATGGAGGGCTCTGTGCCCCACTCCTCTGTGTGGGGTTGCTGTCTCGGGGCCTTCCTGTGGCTGCACAGCATCTGCCTGGACCCGACTCCTCATCATCACCCACTGCTTGGGATCAAAGGCTGCTCCTCCCCGACAACTGCATAGAGAGGAAGCCCTGTGGTCACTTCCCCTTCCCCAGGCTCCATCCCTGCCCTTGGATAGATGTGGTCCTGCCCCTCCCCACCCTTCTTCACCCCCAGCAGCAGTATTCCCACAGCAGGGCCTGCCTGCAGCGGGGCAGCCCAGCATGTGAACACGCAGCCTGCGTGGGGCTGACTGCAGTGGAGGAGAGGGGGAGATTGAGGCCCCGTTTCCTGCTCTGCTCTCTCAGTGACCCGTTTCTTGTGCTCTCACGTTCAGACTGCAAAATCAAACCTGGAGAAGGCCGTTTCAGAGATGGCTGCAGCCTCCGACGAAGCTGCTAAAGCCGAAGCCCAGATTAAAGTGGAAGCCAACGAGGCTCTCGTCAAAGCTTTGGAGTAACAGGGGTAAGCATCCCCGCATCCCAACCGGCGAGCACAGGGCCGTCCCGGGGCCGCTAGGTGGCAGCCGCAGCTTTGGCAGCCCGGGGCCGGGCCAGGCACAGCCCACGGTCACGAGTGGGGCCCCGCTGGGACGGGCAGCCCGGGGCTGGCCATGGAGCAGGCTGCATTCCTGGGGCCCCGCAGGGAGCGGTGCGGCCTCTGCTCTGTGAACACTCCCTTCCACTGCAAACAAACAGCTTCTGTCTCGGGGGAGGTGAGGCGAGGCTGCTTACCTCGTGGCCCATTTTCTCTGTGCCCTGCTAAGACCGTGCCTCATCCCTTTTCTTCCCACGTGTTGGCAGTTGGGAGGCTCTCTGTGCAGCGCTGTGCTGTGCCTGGCAGGTGAGTCACTGCGGCTCAGCTGGCCTCTCCCTGGAGCAGGAGCGGCAGGGCAGCGCTCCTCTGCTATCTCCTGATCTCTGGTCTCGCCGCCCTTTGGCCCTTGAGGTCAGGTTTTGAGGGGGCACCCAGTGGTTCTCGTTTCCTCGCAGCGAGGCTGAGCCCTCAGATCAGGATCCACTGCTCTGCTGAGCCCACCCTGCATTCACACCGACTCCGCCTCTGTGTGTTGCAGGAATCCCACTGACGCTCTAGAAAAACCCCAGGCTGTCCTACTTGTTCTGGCTTCCCCGTTTGTACAGATGGTGTGGGACAAATGGAGGCGGAGAAACTGCTCTGATCAATTAAAAGGAAATGCAGTCCTGTCTTGTGGCGTGTCACCTTCTTCCGAGGCAGCACACACAGCTGGGAGTGGGGCAGGGTCTGCAGGGTGCAGCGTTACCTCCAGATCTGTTCTCGGGTGCTGCTGGGGGTTCCTGAGGGAGGTTCACCCCAGGCTCAGCAGGCAGATTTGATGGCTCTCTCCTCCCTGCCTCTAGTAATTCACCAGGATTGTGGCAGCACAGGAGGAGGAATCTGCAGGGCAGTGCAGGTCCATACTGGAGGCTTCCTGTCCCAGCTCCCCCCGCCCTCCCCCAGCTTTGCTCAGCCTCCAGACTCCATTGCTGCAGGAGCCACACCGGGCCTGTTGTTTCTGCACAGTCCTTCCTGCAGCTGGACAGCAGCTGCCCAGCTCTGACCCTTCTCCCTGCTGCTATGGGCTGTCACCACTTCCCCTGCGTGTGTGGCATGCAGAGCAGGGGGAAATCTCCCTCTGCTCCATGGAGACAGGCTCGGTGCGAGAGGGAAGCAGCTGCTGGGGGTGGTGGGAGCCTCTCTTCAGTCGGTGCGGTGCGGGGGGTGCTTGGTGGTGCTCCACCAAAGCTGCCCTCGCTTTGGGGCTGTGCTGGTGCCGGTGCCCCCTCACCAGGGCAGCCCCGGTGTCCCCTGTGCCGGGCAGGAGCTGCTTCCTGGCACAGCACGGCTCAGCGAAGGGCTCAATCCCCACCCCAGACGCCTAAGGACTCATTTTGCCAACGGCACCATCTGCTGTGAGGCTGTGAGCTCACTGCCGTCCTCCCCACACCTCCAGCGGGGATTTCAGGCTCCCTCTGCTGCACGGAGCATGGGGGGGGGGGGGGGGTCTGAGGGTCCGCTGTCCCCACGGCACACAGCAGCCCCCCCCACTCCCACCCCCTCATCCCTCCATGCCTGCAGCGCACACAGCAGCACTCGGTTATTTTCGGTGCTGCCACCCAGGATGTAATCTGTGCTGCCTCCTCACCGCCACCTCCTCCCCCTCCTCTCGCTCTCCCCCCCCCCCCCCCCCCGACAAGTGATCAAAAATAGTGCCTGCGGTGTTAAATTTCTCGCTCGGGAGCTTATTAAAAGCCTCCCAGTCCTGACGCTGAGCCTATTTGAGGATCAACCCGGTCCCATTTTCCGAGCCGCTCCCGCGCCTTTCTTTCCCCTTTCCCTCTTTTCTCCCTTTTCCTTTTTCTCCTGAAGGTCACACGTCGGCTCTGTGCGTGAGCGAAAGCCTCAAAGCCGGAATGAGCTCTCATTAAAACGTCTCGGGAATAACGGGGGCCGGGCGGCCGCGCTGCCCTCGGTGCCGGCTGCTATTTGCATTGCGCTCTGCCCTCCCTCGGCACACGCGGCCGTTTTCTTTCCGACGGAAGGTGGCTGCGTTTTGTCATCGGATGGAGGAGCGTTGGCGAGGCCGGGAAGCCGGGAACGGCCGGCTGCTATTTTTAGGATGGGAAAAAAAAGTGTCTCCGTCAGCATCCTCGCATCAGCTCTTCCCACTGCCTGCCGCCGGCTCCATTGGAACGGGGAAGGGGGGAGTGGGGGGGGGGGGGGGGGGGTCCTGGTGCTGCCTGCTGGGAGATGTAGTTGGGGGGGGGTTCAGCCCCACATCTGGGATGGTGGGGGGGGGGGCTGCGTCCCTCTGTGCCCGCTTGTTCTCCTGTGCAGGGGGGTTCAGCCCCGGTGCTGTGGGCAGGGGGCTCTGCCTGCCCTCCCCACCTCATCCTCCCTCCCCCGTTGCCCAACTTGATGCCAGGAGGGGCTGAGGCTGCAGGCAACACTGGGGGTCCTCTCCAGGCCCAGGACGGTGCTGCAACCCGTGGTTGGTGCTGCAGAACTGGGGATGTGTGCCCTACAGCGCGATCCCATGGGTGATCATCCCCACTTCTCTCCAGCACATCCTGCCATGGGGATGTGTGGTTCAGCTGCTCAGCGCAGCCCGCAGTGCCAGAATTCCGGCATCCCTGCAGCATCCATGTATGCAGGTGGGGCGAGAGCCCCTTCCCTGCTGTGTTGGGGGTGCAGGCATTGAGGCCCTGCAGCACTACAGGGTGCTGTGCTCCAAGGGAAGCTCGGCAGCAGCACGCCAAGGCCTGGGCACAGCCTGCCTCGGGTCCCCCCCCCTCCCCCCCCCCGGCCGGCAGCGATGCGTGCTGGAGGGATGGGCTGCCTGGAAAGCTGCGTGAGCGGGGCTGCGTCCTTCCTTTCCACCCAGTGCTTTTGCCTGTGACTTTACATCTCCTGCTGCCAGATGGAGGGTGGGGAGCGGAGCATCGCGTCCCTGCCGGCGCCTCTGCTCCTGGGGGAGCGCTTACCAGGAGGGGCTGGGCGCTGCCGTCAGGTCCCAGCATTGCCACCCCCCCCCCCCCCCCCATGCTCAGCTGTGCTGTGTTTCCACAGTCCCACCCGGATCCTGAATGCAAAGGAAAAGTCTGAGCTCTCCAGGGGAAAAAAAACCACCCCAACCCTGTGGCAGCCCCAGGATTCCCCCCCTGTGGCACTGAGTCATGGGGCAGAGCCACCCCCAGCCCTGCCCAAACCCAAACCCACAGTGCCTGTCCTCACATTGCAGTCTGGGGACACCCGGGGGGAGCAGCCCCAGGCTGGGGGGCTTCTGTGGGGCAGGGGCAGAGCTCCTCGCCCCTTATCAGAGCCTTGTGGCACCGGAGGGCACCACAGTGTGGGAAGGGCAGCAGAGCGTGGTGCGTCCTTGCGCCATGCTGCCCTTGGGTGGCTGAAGGCCACGTCCTCATAACTTCCTTCTCCGGGGGGAGCACTGCTGTAATGATTAACCTGCGCCGTTCTGTCCTGCAGTCTGTTTTCCTCTCGGTTTCCAACGCTGGAAAATGCTTTTCCCCTGCCTGCCACCCACACACACTGCCCTGTCCCCGCGCACAGGGAAAGTCCCATCCGGATGCATGCAATGGGAGAGAGGGGGGGGGGGGGGTCAGCTGGGGGTTACCATGGGGAAAACGGAGGCACGGAGGGAGAAAACTGCAATGGGTGCGGGAGCCCCGGCTGGGGATGGATGCTCTGTGTGCTCTGCGGAGGGGATCAATGGGATGCTGCCTTTGCTCGGGGTGGCTGCCGGCACACAGCTTTGGCAGAGCCAACCCAACGCTGCGGCACACGCAGGGGTCACCGGCTCGGCTGGGATGTGCAGTGCTGTCACGGGGGTCCCGGTGAAGCCCCCCCCCTCCTTCACCATCCCCTGCCCAGGACCAGGACCCACACAGGGCAAAGGGGGGGCCGGGAGGAAGCGGCTGCCAGCTGGGCTCCATGCCGGCCACAAAGGCGGCCCAGAGAACCCGAGCGGAATGAGGTGGCGGCCAGCCAGGTTCCCACGGCGGCCCCGGTTCAGAAAATAGGCCCAGAGCTGGCAGTGGTTGCTGCAGCGACCAACAGGGTGCTGCAATGCGGGGGGGCTCAGCCGGGTCCAGGTGTGCACGGTGGGACCCCTGCGTGGGGCCGGGGCCGGTGATGGAGCTGAGCCCCCCAGGCTCCTGTTTTCGCTGCCCCCAGGAGTTTCTCCATGGGTAAAGCCAGGAGGTTCCCATGAGTGCCAGGCTGCAGCCCCACAGCTAAACCTGCCTCCAACCCAACAACCAGCCCCACATCCAGCCCCACACCCCCCACTCGTGGGGAGGAAGCAGCCGCAGCTGCTGGTGCTGGTGGGGCCTTTCCTGGTGGCTTGGCGCCTGACAGGGGCCGGATTGGGGGGGGGGGGAAGTCGGGGGGCTGGGGAGCTGCCCTCAGGAATGCCCCCGCGCCGTGCTTTCATCCGCGCTGCCTCAAAGGGCGCCTGTGTGCAGGAGAGCCGGGTATAAATAGCGGGGATTGAGGCCTGGCGTGACACTGGAGTCCCTTCTGCCACTGCCACCTTGGGTGCCCCCCCCTGCAGCACCTCAATGGGGGCATTGTGCACCCGCAGCCCCTTCGGGCACGTCCCCGGCAGCTGCTCAGCCTGACCCCGTCTGCTCCCCCCTCGTGCTGTGGGGCCGTCTGTGCACACAGCGGTGTGGGATGAGGGATCCTGAGCAGCCCCTGAACAGCGCTGTCACAGCCCAGTGCCCCAACAGCGCTGTGAGCCACATCCCCTCTCCCAGCTGCACCATGCAGACAGCCCCCCCCTCAAGGCCAGGCTGTGGGGGGCTGTGTGTGGCTGTGCTCTTTGGGTGCCCATCCCATCCCATCCACCCCATCCCATCCCATCCCACCCCATCCCCTCCCATCCCCTCCTATCCCATCCCATCCCATCCATTCCATCCCATCCCATCCCACCCCATTCCATCCCATCCCACCCCACCCCACCCCATCCCACCCCATCCCATCCCACCCCATCCCATCCCATCCCATCCCATCCCATCCCATCCCATCCCATCCCATCCATTCCATCCCATCCCATCCCATCCCATCCCATCCCATCCATCCCATCCCATCCATCCCATCCCATCCCATCCCATCCCATCCCATCCCATCCCATCCCATCCCATCCCATCCCATCCCATCCCATCCCATCCCATCCCATCCATCCCATCCATTCCATCCCATCCCATCCCATCCCATCCCATCCCATCCCATCCCATCCCATCCCATCCCATCCCATCCATTCCATCCCATCCCATCCCATCCCATCCCATCCCATCCCATCCCATCCCATCCATCCCATCCCATCCATCCCATCCCATCCCATCCCATCCCATCCCACCCCATCCCATCCCATCCCATCCCATCCCCTCCCATCCAGGAGCTGACTCTGCTTTGAGCTCATCCAGCAATGGGTGCCTCTCAGTCCCCGTTCTGCAGAGGTTTCCTGCACAGTTTTGTGTTTCTCTTTTGCTTCTGTTTGGCTGTTGGGCCAAACATCCCCTGCTGTTCTCCTCGGACCCCGAGCCCATCCTGCACTGTGGGGTGATGCTATGGGCTCTTCAGGGCTGCACTGCTCCTGGAGACACATACAATTTGATCTCTCAGCCTGACCCATCGCTGTCACATCATATCTCCCCCCAACCCAACCTGCAGGCAGTGCCCACACCGGGCAGTGCTGTGTCCCACCCACAGCCCATGGCAGCCTGGACTGCCCACAGTGCAATTCAGGGCCAAGGTCCCCACTGGGAGCTGTGGGCGCTACAGGGAGACAAAGGTTTAACGTGGGTTGCCGGGCTCCCTCTGATCCTTCCGCCCATTATCTAATCAGAGCCATGTGGAACAGCCCAATGGTGTGTGTGAGTCACTTCCCCAGCACTGCCTCAGTTCCCCGCAGGTGATGCCGGGTTGTGCTGAGCCGTCGCCCCGCAGCGTCGCGGCGTTGGGGAATGCAGCGCAGTGGGTCCGGCCCAGGGTTGGATTCCTGCACCTCTTCTCAGCTCCGCACTGACTCACTGGCCTGCACGTCACTTCCCCGTCGGCCTCGGTTCCCTGAGCTGGGACATGGGCACAGCACAGTCCTGTAGATGGGATGCATCATTGGGGTGATGCTCGCCGTGCGGCGGCGGCGCCACGCGGGGTCTGGATCAGTGCAGGACTTCCTTCCTTCATTCCCAGAACAAAGCCGTGACTTCGCATCCCTATGGAAGCTGGGGAATGGCTGGAGGCAGCCCTAAGCGCACCGAGACACGGGATCTGGTGCGGGGCACAGCAGCAGTGCTGGCATCCCCCAACCAGAAGCACACGGCGTGGTGGTTTCTGCAGTGCCCTGGGAGGGCTGGGCTGGGGCAGCCGTGGGGCCCCTCTTGATAAGAGCTGGGGGGGATGCAGGGCTGTGTCCCCCCCATTCATGAGCTGCCCACGTTCCTGGTGTGGCTCCAAGCGGGGCACTGGAAGGCGCAGGGGTGGGAATGCCAGCATGCTGAGTGTTGCTGTGTGTCAGCGCGTGGGGCACCCGTGGGACGGAGCTCCACCCCCACCCCGGGTTCCCTCCATCCCACACCAGGCGTTGCCTCCGGCTCTTGGCACACATTTGGGGCCCGCAGGATCCCAACGCAGAGCCGGCACCGTGCCCGCGTGTTGTGCAGCCACAGCAGGGTGGGTGCCTGGGGATGCGTTGCAGTGCCTGCAGGTTTGCCCCCCCCCCCCCCCAACCCGTGGGCCCCCACATGTGTGCACTGAGCCCTCCTGAAGCTGCGGGGTGGGACGTGTGGGGCTGTAGGACGGGCGCAGAGGATGCTGCGCCCCAAAGTGGGGCAGAAGAGTTCATCCCCCCACGGTGCACCATGAGAACCCACTGTCACCACCCTCTGTGGGGTGCACAGGGCAGGTTGGGGTGGCTGGGCCCCAGTGGGTTGGCCACTCTGGTTTGGGCTGACCCCACACGGACTGAGTGCTGGGCAACAGGGGGGCAAATCCCCCCTGATCTATGAGCTGGGGTCACCTGAGGAGTTGGGCTTAGCACACAGCCATGGAGACTGAAAGCACAGGTTCTTCCCCTGCCCAGGGCTGGCGACTTGCTTAAGCATTTGCAATAATTATAATAATAATAATGATGATAATAATAATAATAGCGCCACCACCACCAGGCTGGGTGTCGTCTGGCTGCTGGAGACGGTGATTTAAGGCCTACCAACCCATGTGGCAGCGGCTGAGGAACAGCCGTGTTGGATGGGGACAGATCCCAACACCGGGCGCTGCAGAGCTGCAAAGGGGGCCGTCAGGATCTGGGGCTCCTCACCCCACGGCACCCTGCAGCCCCCTCCCCAGCCTGGCAGAGCTTAGAGCCCACGTTTCCAGCACTGAGGCTGAGCAGAGCAGGGCTGCACCCATGCCAGCTGAGGGAAGCAGCCAAATGGCAGCCCCAGTGCTTGGGGCCGAGGGGTGGTGCTGCCTGGGGTCGGCCGTGTGCCAGGGCTGGCATGGAGCCGCTCTCCTGCGTCACCGCGGATGGAGCGCGGCGTTCCGAGGGGCCGTGAGCTCAGGGTGCTCAGAATAGCGCCGGCCTCAGCGCGGGCAGCGGGGCTGCAGCACGGCCAAGTATGGCCCCACACCTGGGCTGCCCGGGCTGCTATATCCAGGGGATTCGCCATCCCTCCTGGGGCAGAGCCAGGCCGTGTGGCTGCTTGGGGGTCAGCCCTGACTTGGGCACTGCTGGCTGCTCCCCGAGGGCTCTCCTGTGGGATTTATCACCTCCGGGTGCTGGCCGAGCGCTGTGGGGTGCCCCATAGCCCAGAGGTGAGGCTGGGCTGTGTCCAGCTGCCAAGGTGTCCCTGGGAGTGACACCCGGACGCGCTGTCAGGGGCCACCAGGACACGTTCCCAAGGGCCGAGAAACACATGGAGCCGATGGTGCGTTTCTAAGGACACACCTGGGTGTTTACAGCCCTTCGGCGTCACCGGCACGCAGTGCTGCCCGAGGACACCTCACCCACCCCACATCACCCCCAGCCCCACTGGGTGGGGGGAATCTGCTTGGGGTCAGGCCCAGAGCTGGGGGAAGGAGGGGGGGGAAGGGGTTGCTGGTCCTCCCTCGCCGCCCAGCTCACCTGAGCACATCACGGTGACACGAATCACCATCACTGCCGTGACTCAGGCTGTGCTGCTCATCCTAGGGGGTGGGGGGGGGGGGGGGGTTCCGGGAGCCGTGACCCAGCTGCAAACCCCACACCTCCCCCCCACACACACACGGGGTCGGGGTGGGCAGGGGTGAAGCGGTTCGGCTGCACCGCATTGCTGGGGTGTGTCTGTGAGCCCTATGCTGGCCCCGTGCCCGTGGGAACGCTCCCACTCACTGCTGGAACTCAGCACTGCCTGCCCCACATGGGCCCTTGCACCCCATAGGGGTGGCATCGCTCCGTTCAGGGTCGGAGGCTCAATGGTGGCACTGGGAAAAGGGCCCCCGTGCCCCCTGGGTCCCCCAGGCTCCATCCTTGCTTTGCTCTGCAGCAGCAGCAGCCCCTGCTCCCCTCCTTCCCTCCTCCCTCGCTCTCTGCCTCTGCCCTAATCCCATGACCTGCGAGGGGAATGCAGAGACTTGCGATAAAACCCGCGTTTGCCAAAGCTGCAAAATCAGACAGGAATTCGGTCCAAAAGGGAAAAAAAAAAAGAAAAAAAAAAAAAACCTGAAACAAAACAGAAAAAGGAGAGAGAGATCAGGGAGAAAAGAGCAAAGAGCAAAGCTGCAGCCTGGGGCTGGTGGGGGATTTCCCCAAAGAAGGAGCCCTGGGAACTCCCTTCCTTCGAGGGACAGCACTTCCAAGAACCCCGGGAGCTTTGGGCTCCTGGGAGATGCGGAGGTGCCAGCGCTGCCCCAGCTCAGCCCCTGCGGTGGGGATGGGCCCTCCTGTGTCCCCTGGGACCCCACATCCCCTCTGCCGCAGCTCACGGGTGGGGTGGGGTGTGTGGGGAGCACTGCAGAGCAGTGGGGCTCACATCCCTGTTTGCTCATTGCGTCGTCTCTCCCCGAGCAGCTCCGGTGTGGGGTTTGGGGAATGTTCCCTCTGGAGACCTCCGATGCAGCACAGCGATTATTGCCCAGAGTCTGAGCGTCATCTTTAACGATTTATTCCCAGGGCAACCCAATAAACTAAACACACAAAAATCGGGGCTGCTGGGAGCCCTGGGATCTCCCGGCACCGTCTCTGGAGGCCTCGGATACCTTCACCTGAACCCGCAGCCACACGCACTGCCTGGAGCTGAGTACGATGGGGGAGCAGAGCGGGGCTGGGGGCTGCTGGGCAGGCGCTGCCTCGGGGCATCGGGCGCTCCAACGAACCCCGTGCCAACACCGAGCGCTGCCCCTCGGTTGCCGCGTCCCTTTGTGGCCCCGCAGACCCCAAGCGTGGGGTCGGGAGAGGCCCCGTTCCGTGACGATGTGGCTCCGTGGACCCCCACAGCCGCGTCCCCGTGGGGTTTTTCACCCACGCAGCGCTGTGATCGCCGGAGGGGCGGCCGAGAGGCCAGGGGAGAACAATGGCGCGTCCCGGCCCGGCCCTCTCCCGGGGACAATGGCACAGCGGAGCCTGAGCTCATCGCCCCCCGAGAGCCCGCGGGGCCGGGGCGGGCGGGGGACGCGGGGCTGTGCCACAAAGGCTCTCTCTCTGCCCGAGAGGCCTCGCTCTCACCCGGCACAGAACGGCCCCGACTGCCGCGGGGTACCGGGATCCCCCCGGGGCTCCGCGCTCTGCTGCCTCGAGGGGCCGGGGGTGCGCGGCCATCTCCTCCCGCAGCCTCTTTGTGTCCCTCCGCGCGTTGCGGGGCATTGTCTGCGAGCGGGAGCCCGGCGGGGGCAGCGCGGGGTCAGACAGAGCCCCGCAGTCCCGGCTCACAGCTCCCGGGGGTTTGCCGGCTCCGATCCCGACCCGCGCCCCATTCTCCGTGGGGAGAGCGATCCGGATTTCAGGGCAACGCCAACGCTACCTCCGCCCCGAGCCCCGCAACCCCTCCGGGACCGCTCGTGGGGCTCCCACCGATCCGACCTCGCGCCGTCCCCTCTCCAACGCCGGGCGGAGGCGGCCCCCCCCAGCGAGGCGGAGCTGCGGCGGCACCGGAGGCAGCGCTGGGACCGGACCCCTCCACACACAGCACCACCCCGAAGGACAGAGCCGGACCCCAGGAGGGAACGATCTCTCCCGGTGCACCGGGAGCCGGGGGGGCACCGCCGGGACATCTCCCTCCATTCCTCCCTTCCTCTCTCCCTCCCTCCCTCCCTCCGGGAGCAGGTGCGGCCGTGCCGAGGCCGCTGGCGGGGCCGGTGCGGGGCCAGGCCGGTCCCTGCCCCCGGCAGGCTCCACCCTGGGCGGTGCGGGATAAAACTTGGGGCACCTCCCCGGCGGTTCCGCGTCAGGCTGCGCTCCGACCGCTCGGCACGGGGCAGCGTTTCGGGGGCACCGCTCCGCTCGCGCCCTCCCGGAACTTTTAGGGCTTTATTATTTTTTTTCCGACGTTCATTCCCCCGGTGCCGCCGGAGGCAGCCGAGCTCTGATCGCGACGGGATCCGCGGGGCAGCGCTCCGGGCTCGGTGAGTGGCGGACGGGGAGCGGGGCTGAGGGGCGCGGGGCCGTTCCGCGGAGGGGTTTCAGCGCGGATGCGTGGGTTTTATTCATGGAGGGATTGGGGGGGGGAGGTGGTCCCGTGAGCGGCGGTTCCCGGGGACGATCGCGTTGCAGCCCCTCTCCGGGGCGCGGGGCCGTTGTCAGCGCTTTGCCCTCATCGACGAGAGGGGCCGCGCCGCTCCGTCCCCGTCCCCCCCATTCTCCCCTCCAGCCCCATCGAACCGCGGAGTGGAACGGCGATGCGGGGGCTCCGGGCGCTGTGCCCCCCCCCCGGCGCGGCGGGGCCGGCAGAGGGCGCGCGCGCCGTGCTGACTCATGGCCCCCCCCGGTGCCGCCGTGGCCGCTCCCCCCGGGCCGGGGCGCTGCGGGCGGGAGGAGCCCTTCCCAGCGGCGGTACCGGGCGGTGCGGGGAGGGGCACCGGGTGCGGCGGCTGTGCCGTTCCCCCCCCGCCCTTTCCGCTCCGCGTCACTCAGCCTCGCGGCTCCGGGTGGGGGCTCTTGACGTGGGGGGGGGGGGGGAGCTTCTCCCGGTGCTCCGCGTTCCCCCTTCGGGGCCGTTCGCCCCATCGGCGCCGCTCGGTGCCGCCGCCCCCCCCCCCCCCCGCGCGAGGCCCTTTGTTGTGCGGCCGCGGATTATGAATGGCCGCGCGGAGCGGCGCGAGGGCGCGCGGGGGGCGGAGGGGGCGTGGCCAAACGCCGCGTGGGCGGAGGAATCCGGACGGCCCCGCCCACACCTTGCCACGTGGGGAACCGGATCGTGCCTCCTATTGGCTCAAACCCGCGGATGTCGGAGAGCTGCGAGGGCGCGGATTGGTCGGGAAGGCCGGAGGAGACGGAGTGAATGAGGGCGAGGCTCCGCCCCCGGGACGTTGCTACATTGGAGCTGCCCCCGCCCCCCGCCCCCCGGCGCTCGCAGGGCTGCGCGGCGCTGCCGGTTCGGCGGGTCCGGCCCCGGGCGCTGCACCGCGATCCTCCCGCAGCGCTCCGCTCCGAACCGCCCCGACCCGAACCGCGCCGGGATTTATTCTTCTCCTTTTGGGATTTATATTTTTTAATTATTCTCCGGTGCGAACGCGGCCCCCGGAGGGTCCCCCCCCCCCCCCGCATACACACACACACACCCGCACCGCTCGGTTGGCTGCTCCCCGCGTCCGCCGCTCTTTGTCCCGCACCGACCGACCGATCGCTCCTCCCTCAGGCCGCATGGAGCCGCAGCCCGGCGCTCGGAGCTGCAGCCGCGGGGCCGCCCCCTGCGATCCTCTCCCCGCGGAGCGCCCCGTCCACCTCTGCATCCACACCACCACCGGGGCGCGGTACGAAGTGGCCGTTCCTCCGGACGAGACGGTGGAGGGGCTGAAACGGCGGCTGTCGCAGCGCCTTAAGGTGCCCAAGGAGCGCCTGGCGCTGCTGCACAAAGACAGGTACGGAGCGGCCCCCCCCCTCTCTCTCTCCCTCCCCTTCCCCTGCGCGGCCCCAATTCCTCCGAGGGGTGGGGGGGGAGGGAAGGGGGGAGGGCGGGGGTTGGGCTCCGGGAGGCCCCGCGCTGCCCCCGCCGCGGTCGCTCTGTGGGCGGTGGGGCCCGGCCGTGCCCGCGGGGCTCCGTGCGGCGCCGGGCGCTGCCCTTTGTTCTGCGCTCAACTTCGGCGGCGCGGCCTCAGCACCGCCCCCCCCCCCCCCTCCTCCTTTCACACCCCCCATCCCCCCCCGCATCCCCGTTCCTCCTCCACCTCAAGCCGGGGGCGGCAGCTCGGGGGGGCGGCGGGGAGAGGAGGGGAGGGGGAGTCCTTTGTCTGACAAAGGGCCGCGCTGGGGCGGCCGCGCAGACCCCCCCCCCTCCTTTCCTATCCGCGGCGACCAAGGAGCCCCTCACAGCCCCATTGCAGGGCCGCGGAGCCCCCCCGGAGTGCACGATGTCACTGTGTGGGGCGGGCATCCTGGACTTAAGGGGGGGGGGAGGGGGAGAGTTATGGGTGCTGATGGGGCCTTTGTAGCACTGCTTCCCCCCCCTTCCCCCAGCAGCGTTATCTGCCGCCCCCGGGGCCGCGCTGACCTCTCTGCTCTCCCGCAGCCGCCTCAGCTCCGGGAAGCTGCAGGACCTGGGGGTGGTGGAAGGCAGCAAACTGACGCTGGTGCCCACCGTAGAGGCCGGCCTGATGGTGAGTGCCCCCGTGTGACCCCCCCCCGTGCACCTATCCGTGACAAACGCCCCATGCAGGACGTGCCTGCAGCCCCCAGCCCTGGCACACGGCGCTGCTTTCCCATGGCTGCGTTCTCAGGGCTGTGTAGAAATAGTGGAAGTGACACTGTCATCGTGCAGCCGCCTCCTCTTTCTCTGCATTTGTAATGTTAATCCCCCCCCACTCCCCCCTTCCTTATTTCATTTATTTATTTTTTTTTTCTCTGTAATTTTTCAGTCCCAGGCATCCAGGCCGGAGCAATCGGTGATGCAAGCGTTGGAAAGCTTAACTGAAACTCAGGTGAGCAGCTGCGAGACAAAGAGCTCCATGGGAAGGGGCTGCCGTGGCCCCTCCCGGCCCCATCCCCTCCTCCCCTCTTCAAGGTCCCCCTCCGGGAGAGGTGGCGATGCTGAGGGTGGTGCCCAGGGTGGGCACTGGGTGTGGGGAGGTCCCACGTTGCACCCAACAGCCTCGAGTTTGGGGAGGGGGGGGTGTGGGGCTGTGACTCAGCCAAGGTCATACAGGCTGTATGGGGGGGGTTAAAGGGGGGGGAGCTGTGGCAGCTCACCGTGCGGCGCAGGGAGCTGAAGGGGCTGTGCAGCCCTGCAGCCCCTGGTGGAAGGCTTTGAGCCGCCCTCGATGGGGGAGGGAGGAGGGCTGAGTGCTGCGGTTCTCCCCATGCACCGGGGTTACCGTCACTGTGAAGTTTGGCTGTGTTACGGTTGGGGGGGTTCTGTGCCGTGCTGGGGGGGCAGTTCCCAGGGCTGTGTGCGCACGCAGCCGCCAGCTGCCACCGAGGTGGAATTTACCCCCAGCCGCGCCGCCCCGGCTCTTTGTTTTCAGTCTCTTTATTATTTGCTGTTCAACTCCTTCCTTCCTCTCCGGACGGGTGTGTGGATGGGGTTTGAAAAGGGGATTTATGCGCTGGGGGTTTTTTGTTGTTGTTGTTGTTGTTGTTGGCTTTATTTATTTATTTAACCTGCCTGGTTGCATTTGGGAAAAGGGTTTGTGCTGAAGGTGCGGGGGTTTGGCTGCGTGTCCCCTTTCTCCCCCCCCTCCCCTTGCCATGGGGTTGCTGTGAGGTCCAGGGCTGCCCCATATGGGAGACCTTGAGTGATAAGGGGTGTCCTTGGCTTTGGTCAGCAGTTTTAAACCTTTGTGGGCTGAGTGAGCCTAAATCTCCCCAAAGATGGGTTCTGACCCCTCAGGGGGAGATTCTGGCATTGCTTTGTGCTATTGTGCTGTGGGGGTGTCCTGGTGTGTATCCCAGCAGTGGGGATGCAGCGATTCCTGGTGGGGCTGTGATGTGCTGGAGGTCATTAGGATTCATGGGGAGGGGGGGTGAGCTCGGGGTGCCCCACTGCTTAGGGGGAGATACAGCTCTCAGTGCGGCTCCGTCGGGGTGGAAGCAGCTCCACGCCTGCTGCCCACCGCCGGTTCCTCCGGGGTCGGTGATTCAGGAAGCCAGAGTTGTGCAGGAGGAACTGCCAGCACCTGGGGGGTGGGGGGGTTTGGGGGGGAGGTGGAAGGGGAGGGAGGGAGGGGGGGCAGGAAACCACTCCTCTCATTCATGCTTTGCACGGCTCTGCCTGCGTCACACATCCTCTGGCAGCGCTGCGCCGGCTTCCTCTGGGGGTGGCGGGGGGGGGGGGGGGGGCCGGGCACTGCAACCCCCCCCTCCCAGGTGCCACCGGGAAACGGTGATGGCAGGAGGTGATGCTGCGCTGCAGCTGAGCACCACGGGGGGGGGCATGAAGGGGGGGCTATGGGGGCGGTGCCCCTGTTGGCAGGACGCTGTGCCCGCAGCCCTGCTGCTGTTCCCTGTGACCTCGGCTCTTCCTTTCCTGGTCTCTGTGCCCAACGCAGCCGTGCTGGGGGCCGTGGGAGGGTTGGGGACCTGTGGTGCCCTGCAGGGCTGCGGCCCCCGGGGCTGTGGCCGAAGGAATGTGATTTCTCAATGGTGGCTGAGGGGCTCCGGCCCTCTGTCCTTCTTGGCATGGAAAAACCCTGAGTGGTGCCGGG